>NW_009636423.1:0-23161 GCF_000690535.1 Cariama cristata | reverse complement strand
TTGCAGTTCCTTGCAGACACTACCTCCTAGCTGACGGTTGCTGCATTCCTCTCCCAGAAGAAAGACAGGCAAAACAGGAAGCATTTATAAAGAACTGGGCTGAATAGATTGTTTCAGCTGGGAAAAAAAAAAAAAAATCCAACACATCACAGGAAAAAAACTTCAGTGAATTTTCCTGGAGCTGAGAGAAAAGTTGCTAAAACAGGCAGCCCCTTAACTTTGGGAAATCTATTCGCAAACAAGGTTACAGAGTTGCTTTTCCCTCAGACTGTCCAAAGTGCTCAAGATTAAATGGAATTACTAACTAATGAACAACAAGACCTTTAAGCAATGTAGAGCACAGGTTGTATTATGCACTTGGTTATCATTTAGCACATGTATATTGTGCAAATATCATCTCATAATGTAGATTGGTAAAAAGTCTAAATCATACTAAGGAAAGAGTTTTAAGACACCCATCAGTATGTTGTGGGCAATTTGCTTTTATTACGCACATGTTAATGGAGAACTGGAGATGTGGTTACTTGAAAACAGATGTATTTATTTGCAGATATCTAAAAGGCATCCGCTAAGTTTATGTTTTGGTAACTGTTAGTACTAAATGACACTAACTTCTCAGCTTCCTGCAGCAATCCTGAGAAATTTGCAATCACAGAACAGGACATTTAGAAATGCACAGTTATAAAGTGCCTGCACACTTGTGGACCAAATTGGCTTAGCCATGCAAATATCTCAGTAAAACCCTGGCCCTATATATCTACACATGAGCCCTAATGATGATAATTTTCCATTTGTTGAATTCACTGGTCACCAAACTTTGCAATTTCCAGGAAACAACGTACCTGTTGATTCAGGCTCCTGACCTTCCATTGGCTCTAATCAGGAGATCGTTAACAACTAAGGAAACTTCAGCGTTATAGCCAGTTTTAGTGTTTCTATCGTTATCACTCACTCTGTAACTGAGTGTAAATAATTGATTTTGTGATCCCAGGAACTACAAAAAAAAAGAAAAAAAAATAATTAACACAGCATATGCAGATAATTGGATCCTAGTGTTTTAACTACCCTTAATATTTAACATTGCCATAAATGCTATGATAGATGACTTTAACATTTTACTGGCTCAAGTCTCAAAATTGGATGATGAGTAAATAATAAAATAGGAAGTCATCAAGAGCACTCACCAGTAATTTCCAGTACTATTTACAGATCTTTGAGCAACAGTGTGATGTAGAAGTTAGTCTTAAGTTGGAAATCAAGCTGCATAATAGAAATGCCACATAAATGCCTACTAGTTTTATCTTCAATATTTACAGTAAAGTCATTCTGTCTGAGACATCACAGTCAAAACTATCCTGCCAATTTATCACCTACCCAATCAGGATCAAGAAACCATATGACTGTCTGCCTCTGTTCCCTGTGTAGCTCATTCCGTATTCTATAAACACGAGTGCCAATAAAATCTAAATTCCTCAAAAATGCAATTGCAGTCTCCACTTTATTTTAAAAATACTGGAGTAGGAGTTTCCCCCCCACTCCTTAGAGTACTCATTAAGGAAAACTGAGACTGCTTTCAGTCTTCCTGAAGAAACCAGACTCAGCTCTTTTCTTTACCTGCGAAGAGGCAAACTGGCATCTCCTTCAGTCCAGTAGAGTGAAATAATAATCCAATTAAAGGCTACAATCAATTTTGTGGAATTGTCTACCCAACAGTACTCTTCCAAGATATAACAAAGAACTGAAAACTGAACCATGAAGACAATGCAACAGAGGACATAACTCAGTTGAGACAGAGAAATCCTCCTTCTCCTAAAACATACAGTTTCTGCAGCCTATCTTATGACCGTATTTGTTCATAATATCTTGCAGAAGAAGCAGAATGAATGATCCTTTACTGTTTTCTTATTCAATGCTACAACTTAGAGACCACAGTATACCAACAGAAATGGAGATAACCTTTCTGCTCCAATGGCCACGCTTCCCACTCCAGTGGCCAATTCAAGCCACTAAAAAGAAGGGAATAGACACCTGCCTTCAGGAGAAAGTTCAGGGCCATGGTAGGAACAATACTACTTTCCTATATGAGTCTTCATAGGGGAAATATTCAAAGATCAATCCTAATCATTAGGCTTTTATGCTATTTCACACTATACATCTATTCACCAGGTGAGCTGACTATACGGTGCTCTACTGAATGTGCTGCCTTTTGGGGATCCCATTCAGAGGCATCCAGTTCGCCATTATATAGGAGCCCTTACAAGTTTGGTAAGGTAACTTACAAGTTTGGATTCTTCTACTTGGGTCAGGTATTTGAAAGAGTAGTGTTGATTTATTTAACTTGTAGATTTTGCAATTCCTTCCAAGCCTGACTCAAAGGCCATAGGGTGCCTCCTCTTTCAGCAGCTTAGGTTCCAAGTCATTCCTAATGAAGTCAGCAGGTGCAAAGGCAAGAAAGTTACCCTCTAATTTTTCTACACCTTGTAAAATCTTCCCAGAATTTAGACAATCTAAGCATCCAGAGTTTTCTGTCAAAGAAATAAAATAAATCGCTGGTTTTTAGACATACAGGTTTGTAAAGTGATTCTAGTTCCAGTTGGCTATGAGAGGAAAATGAAATAGCTGTTCAAAAGCATTCAGTTACTATCTACCCCATTGTATGGAAAACAAAAGGGCTAATGACTTCTTCTGAGCTGCAATATTCGTATTGATTTTTAGTTTCTGGATGGGTTATTGATCTCCACTGACATTAAACTGTGCAGATTGCCTATATGATATAGCTTAGATTCATCTGTTAAAAAACTAATTGGTCAGCAGCACAGAGTTAGGAAATGATGATTCATAGGTGTTAGGAAGTGTTCTAATGTAACTCATCATGCTTCTAGCAAATAGAGTCTTACATATAGTTGGAGAGATTTTGACAATCCCTCTTTCTCTTCGTAGTCATTAATGAAATTCCAGGATAGGCCCTCAATAAGATGGAATTATCTGTCTGAAGGAAAAAGAAATTTTTCTTATCAAATTGTTTTGGTGAACATTTCTGAGCTGCCCTATTTATGAAGAGGTCACCAGAAATGAGAAATTATGCTGCTAAACATAACTCTTTGAGAGTTAAGGAAGGCAAAAGAGCAA
This sequence comes from Cariama cristata, assembly GCF_000690535.1. NCBI lineage: Eukaryota > Metazoa > Chordata > Aves > Cariamiformes > Cariamidae > Cariama > Cariama cristata. The sequence goes on along the minus strand of NW_009636423.1, from coordinate 20,032 downwards.
AATTTAATCACAAGGATTAAATATGCAAGTATCTCTAGAAAGACACAGTTTTGACACTGCAGTCTAAATGAGTAAACAAAAGCAAGTAAAACTGGAACAAACTGATAAACCAGCTCCCATTTTTATTTGTGTCCCTCTGGTTGCATCAATAGGACCGCTAAATTTAATGCTCAACAAGCAATTTTCCTTGTTGAGAAAATGGCACTTAGGACATAACATTAAACTGGTGGCTGGAACCTGTGTTTTCAACGACCCCTAGCTGAACAGAGGCTCCATACTTCCTAAAGTGAGTCTGAGACTTTTTCTTTGCCAGCAACCACATAGATTCTGGGACTCCATGGAGGATAGGAGTGAATGAAAATGAAAAGCCTTTCTGTTCAAATCCCCAAACTAACCTTAGCTAAATCCAGAGGATTAAGAGAACAGCCCTCTGCTTCTACAACATTTTTTCCCCACAAGGAGAAATAATACAGACCATCTGAAGATTTGAAAATGCTAGGCTGAATATGCATAATAGAAAATCCCATAAGGATGCCAGCTGTGCATTTATGGATGGATGAAAAGTACAGGCATTTAGTTGTGCAGTCATTTTCTTAGAGATATTAAGATCTGCTGCTAAAGAGCAGGAAAATGCAGTCACAGAGCCCACAGCTGACAAGCTGTATTGAAGGGCTTCTTTTTTGCAGAGGCTTGTTTTCTAGACATCTGAGGAAGCAGGAAGAGGAGGTAAGGGATTGACATGACTGGTGAGTTAGACTGGAACAAATTCATATCAGGATTTTTGTTGTCATGGTGGTGAAAAAGTACCCAGGTTCGTGATCATGAGGAGAGCATGAGTCAGTAAAACTCCCTGAGCTCTTTCTGGGTCAGTGTGGGGGACAGCGCAGGCTGCATGTCAGGAAGCAAAGGGATTTACAAGGAGCTGGGAGTTAGAACTGTTGCAAGATAAAATTGTGATAGCTGTGTCTACAGTGATAAAATGATGTAATTTTAGTTGTGTTTTGAGCCAAGACAGAGGAGAGGGAGGTAAAAATTTCCATGGAGGTGCTAAGTCCCTCCTTCCATTCACACAAGCTCTGTGGGGCAGTCGCATAGCACATGGGCACCTGGCTGCTGGCACAGCCATTTCCTCTGCCGGCTGGGACCCTGGCTGCACTCCCTTGCGAAAGAATAGCAGCACACACATAAACATGGTGGCAAAAATAAGGACTGGGGGAAATGATGGTAAGCTTCACTGATCTGTTAGATCTATGCTCTTCCTGTCAAAAAAATGTTTCCTTTGATACTTCAAAAACACAGTAGGAGAGCAGTTGATTAGATACCAGTCAAGTGCACCTCTGTATGTACTGATGGAAGGAATGGAAGAAATCCCAAGCTGTGAGGGCATCACATTTCCTGAACAAAGAACTACCCCTTCCATTCCTCACGTTTCGTCCTCTCCAAAGTGAACTCACTTTGCTCTCCTGCTCAGTGTCTATCAGAAGTGTAGATTTAATTTAGCCTATAATAGATCAAGGAAGGCTTCAAAATATTTGTGAAGCATTCATTGACTGACCTGAAACCAAAATGTCACACTCTAAGTCATAATTACAGGACAGAGCTGTCTGTTACTGGTGTAATTTGAATTTTCATTTAGTGTGACAGCACTTGATCATAGTCTTGTTTAATTTACCTTCCATTAGGATGTTATTATAATTAAATTCCATCAGAACTATTGGATTATCTTCAGCTGAATATACTGAAGGATTTATACAGCCTTATTTTTCCAAAAGCAGAAGGAAAAAAATGTAAAGAATTCACATAATCTCTTTGCTTTAAAAAATTGTGAGTCAATAGCTTTCTCACAGGCACACATCACATCTCGGGAAGTGCACGTGCACACAGGTATACACAGAAATCATCATTCTTCTTTGAGTAAGGCTGCTGACAGTTCAGAAGATGCTGGCTGAATCTTGTTTGATGTCTTCTCATCCAGATTTGCTTCCTTCTCAGGTTTAACCACTTGCAGTAGCTTTTCAGCAGAAAGGTAAGCTGAGAAGGTTAGTTAACATACTGCTGGTGGCCCATGCCTATTTTGCCTGACGAACAATTTGATGAATAACTGAAATATGCCTAAATTGGGTATCACTCAGGTACAAAATTATTACTTAGTCTTTTACTGTTTCATCTTGATTATGACATTCTTTCTGTGCAAGTTTTTTTAATCATTAATGGCCTGCTAAAACGAATTCTCCTCATTAATACCTAGGAAGTTCTGGAATGATTATAATCAGGCGGCTCTTGCAGAGACAGGTGATCCGATTAGCTGGAGAGAATCTCACTGCTGCAGAATCATCAGAGATTGTAAAGTTCTTGTTAATTTAGCATGGATTTTGAATTACTCTCTCACATTGTTAGATACATTCAATGAATACAGGCCATTTTCCTACCATGGGATGCAAAACAAAGTGTCTTTAAGCCCCAGGATATGCAACTGAAGTAAACTGAAGCCTGCTTAACACGTTGAAACATGTTCAAAATGAGAGAAAGAGAAGACAAACTGTAATTTTAAAGTAAGCACCAGGATTACAGTATGCTGTTCCCTTATGTCCTTGTGAAAGATACACTCCTTATTCTCATACATCTTTCTTCAAGAAATATGAGAGACTGATTTCCAAAGGTATAATAGGAATGGTAATGTGAAATGAACTGCACCCAAATTTTTCTGCTACAGCACATTGCCAGGAGAAAACATAAGTGAATTGCAACTGCAGAAGTGTATCTCTAGGAAAATAGTAGTTTAAACAGGCTCAACGAATAAGGGAATGCAACTGTTAACAAAATAAATTTCTAACTCACTAAATGATGAAGCACGGATTACTTTTTGAGAAGATCATATAAATTGTATGTATATGGTATCTATGGCATCTCTGAATTGATTAATTTGGAAAGAGAGAAAGAGAGAGAGAAACAGAAGGTGATAGAGAGAGGAGAAGGGAAAAAAAGGAAGGAAGGAAGGAAGGAAAAAAAAGGAAGGAAGGAAGGAAGGAAAAAAAAGGAAGGGGAAAAAAAGGAAGGGGAAAAAAAGGAAGGGGAAAAAAAGGAAGGGGAAAAAAAGGAAGGAAGGAAGGAAAAAAAAGGAAGGAAGAAAAAAAAGGAAGGGGAAAAAAAGGAAGGGGAAAAAAAGGAAGGGGAAAAAAAGGAAGGGGAAAAAAAGGAAGGGGAAAAAAAGGAAGGGGAAAAAAAGGAAGGGGAAAAAAAGGAAGGGGAAAGGAATTGCAAGGTGAGTCATGTAGCAACCAGCTAGTGCTAATGATATGTAGCCTCCCATTAATTTGAATGGTAAGTATTTTCACATCCTATTGGAAACTTTGAGGGTTAGATTTTTATGTGAAAGAAGCAGGAGTATTTTTCCCTCAATCTCAACCTGTTATGTTCAATCATTAATTAAATTTTGTGAATTTAGCCCCCATTTCCGAAAGGAGATTTAGCTAAACAAAGAGAGTTATGGTGATGTTGATTTTAGAAAGGGTTGGGATTTTTATTTACAGAAATATAAGCTGGGAAAAAGTACTCCCAACAAATTTGTTAAATAGAGGTGAAATGAATAGTGGGTCTAATACTGTGTGGAAGCTATTTTATTGCTCAAAAAGTTTATATTGCTCTTATTTATTGGGTAGAATACAAAGACACAACGTTCTTGTTAGGACAGAATATTCTGGTTACTTGCTAGAATTACTTTATTAGTAATTCGTCTGTAACACTGAGTTTTAATAAAATTATGACTGTGCTGTTATGGTAAATAAGTACTTGGGTAAATCTGATCTAAATATAAATACTAATTTCATAGGAGATAAACTCCAGATTCCAAAGGGCTGGTTAAGAAATGCTTCATGTATGAAAATGTACAGCAGATTAAGTATAGAAGTTTTATTTAAGTTTATGATTCTTTTGAGTTTTCCCTAAGGTGACATAAATTGCCCCAACAATGTTTCAGTCACTAGGCCACAACAAAAAGTATAGCTGGTGACAGCCAAGAAAACAAAGCTTTTTCTTCTTTTCTTTTTTTTTTTTTTAATAACTAAGAAATCAAAAGTTATTTTGGTTTTACAAATAACTGTTATTGTTTTAGAATGTGCTTAGAATAACAGATCAGTGAATAATATATAAGAACATGTTGGCTAGCTCCTATCTGAATCAAGCTCCTCTGGTAGATGTGGACCTATGTGAGCTGCATGTGCCAATGAGAAACCTCAAGTCTTTCAGTCAGACCCCAATTCTGCATGCTATCTGAAAATACAGACCATTTTCAGAATCATCTAAGTGTCACACCCTAAGACCTATCCCTCTCACACAAGTTTTGAAACCAGCAGGGATCAATTTGACAGAGAAAAGAAGCCACACTTGGGTCATAAGTCAATTACTTTTTCCTAATTCAAGAGAGCTCATTTATAGTCTTAATATGATTTATCAGGATACAGTTCTATAAGAATATGTGACATTGATTTAGTACATTAATATTATAGTTTAATGATCACAAAATATCACATTTACTATTGACAATCATTATATATCCTGGTGTTACTTCTTTGATGTACAAGTGATAACTATTTTGATTTACTTTGTACTACAGACTTTTCTCTAGAGGCTGGCTCTAAGTCATATCAGATTCTTTTCATTACTTGTAGAAATATGTGGATATTTGATCAGATGAAAACACTTCTTTTTCTGTATCCAAAGAATTTGTATTGGGACATACAATGTGCCAAAGATAATTTGATACCATTCATATTTGATTGCTTTGTTAGCTTGAGTTTGAAAGGAAAACAACATCTGCCTGTTGCCAAAGTCCATTTCCCTTTGAACCATGCTTGGATAAAACTCACAGCTGATCCAATTTACAGCATAGAAAAAAAAAAAAAAAAATCATCGTTTTGCTTATAGAACAGTTTTTTGTACCTTTCATAGTTTGTACTGTGCTTAAAATAGTGGAGAAGATATTAGATTTCTGTCTGAATATCAAGCTCTTCCTGCTTTAAAACTTTGTAATTGTAAGTTTATATTCAATATACTTGTACTGTCTCACCAAGTCTGAACAGAAAAAAGAGCATGGGGGGCCAACACCGGTGTCTGAATACTGTGTATGGCCCAACATCACATGAGAGTCAACTCTCTTGAAATGGAAAAAAAAACAACCCAGAGGCAGCACAACTTATCTGTGGGGCACCCTTCCAGTAAGCATCAAAGATCATGTAAGCTTGGGATGATTTATCTTCTTGATTAATTTTTCATTAAGTTTTCATTACTGTGCAGTGCATATATCACTTTATAACTGCTATTTCCCCATGTCAGATCTGTCTGCACTCCTGTTGCACCTGCCTGACCCAAACCTTGATGGTTGTAACACCCTGAAAGATAGCCCATAGCTCTGAAGTGCTTCAGAATGAAACAACACAGACCGCCATGGTGTTAGTAGTTCTAAATGAAAGAGACTGGAAAGAACAAGTGATCAAGAAGTCACATAAAATGACAAAAAGAAATATATTCCAGGATTCACTGTTTGAGATCCCATATGATAAACATATGGGTGAAAGGATACGAACTGATAGACGAAGTATCCTATTTTGTAAAATCAGCTCTATCCATTGTGAATTAAATGTACTTGGATTCTATTGGGGTTGAAATTTCCGTCTATGAGTAAAATAGACCTGTGTGTTGATACTGAATTTGGACTTGCATAAACTGACTGTGGTTTCACAACTGTGATGCACATAGGTCACAATTGTATTCTCATAAGTTAGAAAAATAAATATTTTTTTTTAAATTAACAAAAAAGTTAAAACAAATTATTAGGTAGACTTAAAAAGTATGGTGTCTTAAAAACCATCTCTGAGTAGGGGAAATTTTAATTTATTTTGCATAAGAAATTATAAAGATTTATCCCATTTCTTTATGAATTACTACTTGAATACTTCTTAAATGTCACTACAGTTATTTATGCTACTGTGCAGGCAAGGTGGAACAACAGGAGAATGTACATCTACTCTTCCAGTCTTATCCCATTTTGTCTATTAGTCTTGTCCCAACTTATCAGCACAGTAACAGAAATAATTGCTAGACAACTCGCAGTTTCTCCTTTTGTACAACACTGCTTCTAACATAATTAACAGAACTAGAGATAAAGGCAAGGACTGAACATACTTTTAGAAAACCACCAATGGTGCCATTTTCCCCCCAAAATATATACGTGCTGTTCTCATTCATAAATGGAAAGAACAAAAGTGTTCCTACAAGAGATGGAAAAGAAAAAGAAATGTCTGCATTTTCAATTTATTTCCTTGGCATCTCTGCCCTCGTATGACTTCGGACGCAGGGGCTGAAGCATGGTGTCCTAGATCTTGACATTGGCATTGATTTCTCAGATGTGGGCAGGATAGATGAATTTATCACCTCCTCCTTTACATGTTTTTTTCATGGAGAAGTGAGGGACTTTCTGATAGTTATTGTTGATAAATGGTGAAAGCACATTTGGTCTTTACGGGAAGCATTTCCCTGTTATCACAGGTCAGGTCTCCTACACTCTGCTCCTGACGTAGAGTGAGTTTTAGAGTGCCCACTTACAAACAATTGCATCCTTGAAAAATATTTCATTGTTTTTTCTCCAAAAATACAGAAACCAGGAGACTTTCACCTAAAAATAAGACAGCTGGCTCATCTTTGTCAGCTGCTTTCTTGCAAGAAAATTAAGAAATTAACAATGGGGCCTTAACTGGTTGGTAAGTTTATACTTCTAAAAACATCTTCTCAAAATCAATTCCAGCTAATACAAACAAATACATTTCCCTAGACCTAGCTTGCATTTAGGCTCTTTTCCTCATATATAGCAAGGTCCTTATTGGTTATGTGTGGTAATATTTTTATATGTTCAGTCAGGAACACTTACTCCACTCCCTGAAGTACTGATACACTTAGTCATATTAAACTTTATATTATTTTGATATGTTTCATTAAATAATACTTTCAGAGTATGCAGTTTCACCTCTTCCCTAATCCCATGTTTTCTTCTGTTGTGCTGCCAATAAAGATGGCTACAGACAGCGGCAAAATTATACTAAAGAGAGCAATAGTACAATATAGAGCTTCTTATCTTTAAATAATTCAGGTACTGCTGACTGTGACCAAAATTCATTGCCATCTGTCAGCAAGTAGGTTTAATTTAGTTGAACATGGCAATCCCTTCCTACTAGACAGCTGTCCACATAAACCACAGCACTCCGCATTGAAGAATCTCAACTGAAAGAACAGTAAGTGAATGAACATGGAGTTTTATCCCTGTCCAGAACAAATAAAGAATACATATATTTCAATTTGTATATACATGTATAGTGAACAAAAAATATTTTCTCGTATTTTAGGAGCATATGCTTCATGGCAAATATAGTTAAATAATTATGACCTAGTTTTTCTTATACCAATATCTCAAACGGCAGACTTTACACATAGCTAGATCAATAGGAACTCAAAACCCTACATCCCCCCCAAATTACCAGATCTTTTGCATTTTCCAAACAAAACCAAGTTTTTTAAATGGCACTATGGGTCCTTCACAAACCCATCAGTGGAATTTCAGACACTACAGTGTCACATTCAGTTCACGCTCTCTTTTGGCAGTTTAATTTAGCACAAGTGAGGATAACCCTCTTCTGCAGGGAGAGGAATTTGTCAGTCACAAGGAGCTGATCAAAATTGTTAGAATCTATGTAAGTTTAACTGGATGGATACAACACAAGTATTGACTAAAATAAAACTTATTGATCCTAACAACCTTTCAAGATAATGCTCAAATTTATACCAAGTTTGTTATCACTCCTGTGCCTTGAAATCTCAGATCTACAGAAGCAGAGTAATCCATACTCGATGGAATCAAGATACTTTAGTGATTGTGTAAAAGCATGTAAACTTACAACAGAGAGCAGAAAATCTCTTGTTATTGGTAGTTGAGGAGAGGAGAGACTCTTATGTCACTATGATAAACCACCATGATCACCCGAGCAACTTCTTCTCTTTAACAATACCAGCTTCATATTTGTATTAAGGGATTTGGTAAGTACCCATGCTTAACTTGAAAAAATTGCCCTTCCTCAAGCAGCTAAAAACCTTGAAGTTCACAGGTGCGTGGTTGTAATTAAACTATACTTCATGCTTGCACTGCTCAACTTCAGGGACTCTGCTCTGAAGCTAGGATTAGCCAGGAGGACTATGCATCACCACTGCCAGTTAAAAATATTCCCATTCATCTCCCTACAAATAATTTCAACTGCATTCACTGAAATCTGGAGTTTTCAACATTTACATATATATTTTAGATAAGCTTTCTCCTACTAGTAATTTTTCTGTGTTCATCTGCAATGCAGTTTTATCATATGGTAACAAACCTTGCTTTTCAGTTTCCAGCACAGCAGTACACATTCACTGCATCCAGAAACTACAAGGAGAAAGTTTAAAGCAGTTTTGCTCAAACGTTAATCAGATAATGTTAGCGAGTTTGTATTAAGACTAGGCCTACCTTCTAACTTGGCTGCTGTTCCTGCTCTCTTATGAAGTTAATGGTACTTTTACATTTTTATTTTTATACATTGTCCAACATTCTCTGCATACTAAGTAATGTTCAGATCAAAAGAAACTAGTCTCTCATGGGAATAACATGGCTTTACTGCTGCCACTGCCAGAAATATCATTCCATACCCAGGTACATACCCATCCCTACTCTGCTTATTCTTGTGTATTACTCTCATACTTAAAAGTGATGTTGAAGTTGCTGTACTTCTTACTTATATAAAAGGGGCAGAAAAACAGCTTTCTAGACCTGTAAATCAATAGTTCAGGTATAATGCATTATAAGCTCACTGCACAAAACATTTAGACTCAGCAAATGTCCATCTGAGGAACTAACTTAATTCTATAGAAGTCGAAGGGTGACGGTGACCTCACTTTAGATTCCTATGAGGTTTAGATTTTAGCTTCCTGCATATTATTCTTAATTAAAAATTTAATAATTTGTCAACTTGCTATTAAAAGAAATCAGTACCTTTTACAGATTTAAACAATTCATTAGGGACTATCATTTTTAATAATTCTTTTGATAATCAGGAAAGGGAGGGAGCATAGCAACAAAAAGAGAAATGAACCATAAAAAAAAGTTTTGTAACAAAAACAACAATAAAAATCGGTCTTTTCAGGAAAAGGCTATTTTTATTTTATTATTATTGGTTTTAGTGCCAAATTTCAAATTCTCCTTAAAGAAAATGTCTTAGCTATTTTCAATGTAGAGACATAATACAAAGTATCCAATATGAATTTGGAGTTTATTATTTTTTTTTACTTGAGATTCTTGTTCAATGCTCTTTAGGATCCTTGATTTGAAATAATTATAGAGAATTTTGAATCTATGGTTTTTATAACTGCAGTCATAATATATGTCTGGCAGCTTTATGGTTTATACATGCTATGATTCAAAAATTATAACTCAGCAATTCTCAGGTATTTTGAATCCTATTTCATGGAGTTACTCATCAGGGAATTGAGCTCATTAGTTAACTTTGAATGTTTAAATGACAGACTTTGCTTAGAGAATGCTAGTAAATTAAAATTAATTCTGAACATAAATCAACTGGCATATGGATTTCTTCTTTTCTCTACACTTTTCACCAAAGCAAGCTCAGTCATGAAGTTGTCATAGTGTAATAAAAGTATTTACAATTAATTCAGGTATAAGATAACAACATGCAAACAATTTTCGTCATGGTACTAATGCATGGTAAAATAAAGTATCCTTTACCTACAAATGAAATATCAATGGTTGAATAAGAGAACATTATAATCCTAACTTTTAGACCGGTCTGATATACTCGTTTAAATATAATTGGTCATGTGAATAATAATTTTCATCACTGCATAGCAATATACTATTTAGTATTAATGCAAAAATTGTGTTCTTTGAACCTATGGAAGTTCAAAATCTTCAATCAAATCATTGTCCTCAAATCTTATTATTATGCAAGAAGTAAAAGAATGTGATTTTTCCATTATCTCCAGTACTTAAAGTACTTCAACAAAAGTATTTAGATCCCTGATATGTATGATTTGACACAGTTTAGGTAACTACATTGCCCAAAGAAGTCCTGAAATCTACTGTTTAGCTGACCTCTAACTCTGGAGACACCCACTTCCCCTCCTTTCCCATACTTCTCATTTGTAATTTCCCAAAGTGCCCACACTTGACTTCGGTGTGTATGCAGGAGTGCAACAAATATCATCTCTTATCTGTCTTGCAACACACCTTTTTCAGTATCCAACAATTATGTCTGGTTTCACTAAAGCTCCTGAGGCTCTTGCTCCATGGAGCGTACTTCGCGCACTCGTCACTCAAGCTGTAGGACTGGCTTTTCAGAAATAATCTAGCAATGGCTGCAGGTGCCTTTTACATTATGCATAATATACCTTTTGTAAGGATGAGTAAAATGGTGATGAATTGTCACAAAAATTAAAAGATATGCATAAGTGAAGACATAGTTTAATTCTCATGTTACTCAATTTTTATTTCTGCTGAGGACTTCTCATCCTCTCTGTAGTTTCAGCTCCACTTTATCTCTTGTTATCTCTCTTGCTATTTGCTGCATTAGAATATTCTATTTCTACAATAATGTTTTCCTCTCTATTTGCATAGGTGTTACATTTAACAAATAACTTTGATTTTTTTTTGGTAAAGACAGGAAGAAAGGTATTGATCAGCATAAATATCAGCAGCCATATTATTAAATAAAATATTGTATATTTACAATATTAATAATTTTACTATATTAATAACTAATAAGTATATAAATATCCTTTCAGAGCTACATGAACTGCTTCTAAAATGAAAATATTTGGTTCGTTGTGATGAAATACTATTCATGTAGACAAAAAGTTCTTGTCATTAAATCAACTTCTTTTTTCACACACAGCCTGACAAATTCTATTACTTGTACCAGTTACTTCGGAGTAATCCGTACAATATTCAAAGAAAACAATGGTAATAATTTTAACTAGATTATTCTTTATCAGGTGTAGTTAAAGGAAGACACAGGCAGAACAACCTGGCTGACTCTTACCTTAAAGTAGCAAAGGAGGGAGGAAAAGAGCACACTGGAATGGAATTTCTTACTCGTTCCCTTTGACTTCTCGGTTTATCTTTAATAAGTATCTATGATAGACCTTGGCCTTTACAAGGAAATAGGCCCCAAACTGGAATGGCAGCATAAAACAATAGCATGTTAGGATCATTGTAATTAGGAGCTGTTTTAAGATGAAAAATATTTTAAATTGGTAATGCTGACAGGTAACAGATTATTGCATGCATGGGGGTGAATACCTGAAACTGAAATTCTGAAGTCTGCTGCTTGCTAGCTGCTGCCAGGGTGGATTGATTGCAAACATTCATAGCACCTGGATGAAACAGAAGAGGCATGACCCCAATCTGCCCGTTGACAGAGACAAGAGCTGCCAATCAGGAGGCTGATCACACATTGTGCTTCTGCACAGGGACTATTTAGATTGGGAAACCAGGTGCTTGGGTTTTGGAAAGAAGAACAGGTGTGAAAAAGAAGGGTTCCCGAAAAGAGGAAGAGCGCTTGAAAAGTTGAAGATGCAGACCCTGCCTGCAGGAAAGACTCCAGAAAAGGAGAATAATCCTGGAGGTCAGACTATTGGGTGGAAAGGAAAGCATGCAGGGGCCTTGGCCACTAACACCCAGGACTAGTGACTGTGAGCAGTGGCACAGCACGAACTGGCATGACTTTCTGCTTGACCCTCCTGGAGTGACCTCCCTGTGGGGAAGAAAACTCAAGACCTGGGAATGTAGCCTAGGAGGAAGCAAAGGAATGAGTTGTGTGGGATGATCAAGCAGGGTAAAAGATCTAATCCTGCTGGTTCTTAAATAAACACCAGCATCCAGGTCCACTATGCACTGTAATTTACTTTGTTTCATCTGCAACAGAAGAAAAATAATTTCTAGAACATATTTCTGGAAATGACTTTTTATTATCTCAAGATGAAATAATTTTTTTGGTTTTGGGAGAAAAAAAATCAATTACAGACATGACTTGTTGGAAAATGTGATGCTTCAAGAATGACTATCTCCTTCCTCTCTCCTAAATGGCAAATTAGTTAAATTAACAGGAAAAGACCTTGGAATAGAAGTGCAGGAGGTTTAAAAACAAACTTGCAGTGAGCTACTTTTCTTAAAATTGTTGTTACATGTCTTTTTACTTAATGGGAAATTGGTTTGGCTGGCTATGCTTCAATTGCTTTGGGGAATAAGACTGATTGCTCAGCAGAAAAAAAAAAAAAAATCAAGTATTGCACCATAGAGTCACTTGGCTGGTGGCAACCAAAATTTGCACTGCTTTTGGAGCAACCCCAGGACCCACTATGACCCAGAACATGTCTCTGAGCAGGATATATACACCGCCTGCATGTAGCCATCTCACCTATGACTCTGGGTCATCTCTAAGACACCTGTTCTCTCTATTTGCTGTGTAGGTAATTAATTACACCAGAGTTAGGTACCTAGTATAACCTGACATGGATGGCTTGAAAATCTCCGTGTTTCCTTCTTGCTCCTTAAAAACAGTAAGGCATAGCTCACCTTTCCTCACAGACTTATATTTACTCCTGCACACCATGACTGAAGTCCAAGCCCCAGGTAGTCCAGCAGAATGGGGAAAAGAGCATCTCTTTTCCAGTCTGACTGCCATGCACAGATGCCAGTTCAAGAAATATCATAGAAAGAGTACGTTAAAGGATATATTTAGCCATCTTGGGTTATCTGTGCTGATTTTTGAGCTTGCGACATCAGCAGCAGGCCCCATATAAAATATTTTGGCTATAGAAATATACAGAGCAGATGATACACTTTGTAACTGCTTTCCTCCTAACACATATAGGATATAAAGTTATGATACGTAACCACCGTCACTGCTATATGACCAAAACCAGCTAAATTAAATAAGGAAAGAAATAACATTTTTCTTCACCATTTATCTCTCAAAAGAGGAGGTAACATGGTCTGAACTACTTTGTGAGGATACGCAATCTTGACAGTCAAGCTTTACTGAGGATAATTCCTGATGCTGTTGAAATAATGTGAATTCTTTCACAGATAAGTGAAAGATCACAGAAAGTGATTCCTTTGTTAAATCATTTTGATCAACCTTTTAATTCAATTAATTCCCTGTGCCTTGCAAACATAGGAAGGCAATTGTTACATTTAAGAGTCATAGCTTCAGAGGCAAAAATTGCTGTGTCATTCTGCCAGCTATCCAAGCCGCTCCGGGCAGTCTTACAGACACCAACAAATAGCTATAAATGTACTCGCCTGCCCATGCTCTGTAAAACTAGGCTGTAGACTTTTGGAGCCAAGAAAGGTGATTATGGTTTAGAAACACTGCACTTAGAGTATAGAGAACAGACTAGGTTCAGTGCTTTGTGGGAATTTCACTAAGATAAGATTATTACACAAAGAAAATCCTAGGTGACCTTTTGCAGCTCACTGAATCTCCTCTCAACAAATCGCTTTGGGCAATTCACGGCCGGCTGAAGAACCAGCCGTCTGCTGGTGACTTTGCTGAACCCCTTCCAGCAGGAGCAATATGAGCAAGAAAAACTAGCCAGTGCTCACACAGAGCCTGGCCATCTCTGAAGTGATTGCATGGGATAGAAGGGGCTGTAATAGTGTGAGTTTCTCCAAGTCCTGTTTAAGCATCATAGCAATAAAATGGTAAAAAAAGGATAAAAAAGATGAAAAGGTACTTACATTTAGCACGCAGTCATATTTGAGACCACCTCTTCCCTGCTGTACCTCTGCAATATTCCTATTCAAGCACTGTGGTTTGGTTTGATTTAACACAGCCAATGCGTACCACTTGCAGGTAACTCTGCTTGATCTTTTTTTAAATTAGCAAGGATAAGCTCATAGGACAGAAACATAAAATCAATGTGTTCAATCTTCAGTTTAAGACAGAAAAATATTTTTCACCAATGACAGAATTCCAGCTAAGCCCCCATGTTTTTGCTTAGGTTTTCTTTAAAAGCAAAAGAAACTGTCAAAATACTTATTAAGAAAAACACAAACACAACATTTTAGTGCTTTTAATAGATATTCACTTGTTCTTGAAATAAAGTAGTAATTCCTGTCACCCTTTTATCTTAAGCTCTTTTAGCTCTCAGTATGTAAAGCTAGTCACAGACTTGGAACATAAATTTCTGTGTGTATACAAACTGTTTGTATAAAATGCAGATAAGTACACAGTATTGTTGCAGCTGTATGCCTACACTTGCTTACAAAAAAAATCTCCAAAGTGTTTTAGCATTCACCAGACAAGTCACATATTAAATTAAGTATATATAAGGTTGTGTATATACTTTAAAAAAAGATTCTTTATAATGGTGGTACTGAAATAGACATATAAAAACTATATTAGACTGATAAGACACTAAATTGAGAGTCTTGAATGTGTTTTTCATTTAGCATTAGAGATGGAAAAATTAATATTCTAAAAGTTGTTATAGGCACATTTTATAACAGATATGAATAAATTACATTTGTAACATTGCCTACCAAGAATGAGTAGTTTTATACAAAACCAAAACAAAATGCTACCCTCCATTTTGATTAACCTATGCAACAAGAAAAGCATTTATGTAGCTGCACTGATCTTGAACAGAGCTTGCCTGAGCTGAGGCTTTACTAAATTCAAATTCCAAAACACAATCATTAACTTTTTGTAAAAAAAAAAAAAGGAAAATAATTGGAATGGTATCACTTGCCAAAAGCTTGATGAGTAAGTCATGCTTACTTCTGCTCTAGACTTTGGAGAAATGGCCAGTTTTGGGAAACACAGAGGTGGGAGGTAGATCAGACACTTTTTAGGCTTTCTGAAGCAATTCAGGAAAGTTTCGTGTCACTGGACATTGTTGTTGGTTTAGGTTGAATGGGAAAGTAAATCGATGGTGATTGAAAACTTCCCTACAAGACAAGAACAAAGAGAACACCTATTAAGCAGAGAGCTTAGGACTTTCAAAGA
Source organism: Cariama cristata (assembly GCF_000690535.1). Taxonomy (NCBI): domain Eukaryota; kingdom Metazoa; phylum Chordata; class Aves; order Cariamiformes; family Cariamidae; genus Cariama; species Cariama cristata. The sequence continues at coordinate 4,931 of NW_009636423.1, read as the reverse complement.
GATCATGAAGAATGGACATCAAAGTGAAAGGACCTCAGGCCTTGCTTCTCTAGAGCAGCATTGCCAATGTTTCCCCATCGTGCTGTGTTAGAAATGTATAATACATGACTCTCTTACTCCTAACATTAGACTTATTATGTAGCCAGGCAGGCCTATCAATTGTTTTTTGAAATGAGTTGCAGTGAATGTATTCCTCATTTTTATATGTCCATCAAGGCAGAGGTTACTTGCTAAAAAAAAAAAAGATTAAAAAATCAATGCTCCTTTATGCTCCTTTGCACTGCAATGCAATAACTGTAAGGTGTGCAGTTCTGAGTCAAATCAAGGTGCAGGCCAAGCAGTCATTTTTTCAGTAAAAATTCCCATCCATGGCACTAGGGATTTCTGCTGAAAAAAAAAAAAAATAAAAAAAAATGCTTGACTATAGCCCCAGGTTCTACTGAGTAACATGTGCTCAGTACTGTAACATGAGACATTATTATTAAGAAAATGTGGCTATTGCTTTCACAGGTTGAAGATCCCCTGAGAGGAGAAGTAAGATAGAGGCCAAAAAGGGCAGGGAAGTAGAAAAACAAAAAACATCATGCTTTTAGAATTTCACTGCTGTGAATGGCAGGTGTCTGACTGGTATAAATTTACAAAACTCCACTGCTGATGCTGGGTCTGACATCAGCTGAGGCTCAAAGTTTTGAAAGGGAAAGATTTTTTCCTTATTGTGGCCTGCTGAAATAGTATTCCCACTGTGTCCATCACTGTTTTGACACTATAATGTCCATGTGCTGATGCTGTAGCATAAAAATTGAACGGCTTTTTAACTACAAAATTAATAGGACTTTCATCTCACATAGTACATCCTCATTAATACTAAATAGGTTAATTATGATAAAAATATTACCATAAATAATATAAGGATTAATAATTTAACACCTATAAAAGTATCGCCATTTTTCATAAAATCTTACTTGTGAAGTTCACCTAATCATCACTTGGATTGCCCAGAAAATTCCATGCACAGTAACCCAGGGTTTGCACTGCTCTTGTTTTACATATTTAAAGCTCCTGTTATGCTAATTTAAGCCCTATGAACATGACCCCATCTGCTTGGCACAGCCTTGCACCTGGTGGTTACACAAGCATTGGGTAGCTCCCAGTTTAGGAACTGACTCTATAGTTTCCTTGTATTTAAGTAAATGCTATGCCTCCAACTTAGAATACAGGATTCAATCCTGAATGGAATCAAAGTCTAACTGTACAAGTGACTAGGTACAAGAAAAGACTTTTTTACATGAATGTCAGATATTGTCTGACAGTGATATTTTTCTGCTTCTTGGGCAAGACCTAAGAGAAATGGTTTCAGTTACTGATTTGGATGCCTGGGTGAAGTTGTCCATCTGCTTATTCCTCATTTTGTCATTGCCTGTGAAAAACTAATGGTGATGAAACCTTCTTCCAATCATCATCTGTGTTCTCTATTTAGAACATAAACTGAAAGCTGAGAAGGTAATGGGGAAGGATCTAGGCATGCCCTGTTCTCATACTCTTCCCTAAGCATCCTCTATTGTCTGCTACCACAGGGTACAGGGTTTGGTGTACCTTTGGGCTACCTAGTACAGAACTGCATGGCTGAAAAACACAAAATAAATATTGTTCTTATATGTGCAAAGAAAGAACTGAAGAACAGAAAGGATATGGAAAATGAGGATCTGGGACCTAGTACCACCTGGTATAAAAGGAAAACAAACCCAAAGGAAATCAGAAACTAATTTTCCTCCCAATCATACAGATGACATAGACCTATTAGTTATAGCAACATAGATTTCCAGAAGTACATACACACAAAACCAGCAGTACAGGAGCTTGAGATAACACATGCATAAAATCCGTTAGCAATTTGTAAGAGCTGAACCATGCTGGCAGACTAATTCCTCTCAACAACAGTTCTGGGCTGAAGTGTAGAGCATTCGCCACAGCATTTCACTGAGCGACACTGGGAGACTTGGCACAACCTGCAACAAGCACCTCCAGAAATGTCAGTAAATAACACCCTTTTTCTACTGCTGATGACAGAAGTGCCCAGAGAGCTCAGGTGGGAATAGGTCCTATGTGTATTGGATAGGTGTATGTTGACTTTAAGAAGGCATACCATTTAACATGCCAAAAGCGAGGGAGGTGATGACTAATGTCTCCCTTTATGCATCCAGTCACTACCTCTCTCTTTGCTTCTCTCTGGAGGGAATAACACTATCCACCTTGTGGCTTTACCCCCACTGCAGGGAAGGAGTAAGGCTGGAGGCAGGTGCTAACCTCATCCTATAGCCTGGCCAGCAGTACTGCCCTCCCTGCTCCACAGGCTGCTGGAGAAGGGGACAAAAGCTAGGCTGTGGGGTCAATTAGTCAAAAACCTAACCATTTTCATGCTTTTGACAGAAACTCAACAGAATTTTCTGTAGAAAAATAACAAGCGCTCTAGATGAGTGAAATATACTGGTTATATCTCTGTAGGTATACATTACAGAAATAGGATACATTTCCTGTAGGCATCTGACAGGCGGTTTAGCTGAACTGCACCAGTTCCTGGTAATAAGTCTGAATGAAGGTTCTTGGATCTCAAACATAAGGGAAATCCCGACATAGTGGCCGACAGTTTCAAAATTAAGAACTTTGTGTGCCTCGCTATCAGGCAGTCAAGCTGTGATAAGAGATTTTGATTTCACGATATGCTGAGCATGTCTGAAAATCATGCTCCTTCATGGTAGTTCAAAATGGGTGGTAAGAATCAGAGGACCCTAAAGTCAACCAGAATTTATGTCAAAATTCCACCTTTTTAACCTAGCTCTTACCTAATTTATACAACTACCATTAGCAGTACATGAACTGAGAGTCAAGAAAAAGGAATTTTAAATACAATAGTACAGTCTTCTTGCTTTGCTTTACTAGCCTTATAAAGTAATACTAATTTTTTACTGTTCTCATATAAAAATCCGAAGGCTTTCTGTTACAAAGTGAACTGGCTTTCCAAATTATAGATTATACTCCAATTAATATGAAATTATTATGTTGTGATAAAATATGTGGTATGCAATACATAATAAAAGATAATTATTCAAATAATAATAACAACAATGCACACAATATGTCACAGTATTTTTAATTATTCTAAAACTGTTGGTTTAGCTATTTTCTCAGTAGTTAAAGTAAGTCTTCAGAGACAGGAAACTGGAATGTGACTGCAGTTACACTGTTCTCATTTGTGCAAGCACATTAATTCATTATTCCAGAGTTGTTAGTGACCAATGAGTTTGTAGCACTACCTACTTACTTTCAATAAAGGAGTATTGGAACACTTTGTTTAAGCATCCCATATACACAAACAATTATTCAAATGCTATGACAAGATGTAAGTCCCCAATACAGAGTCTAAGAAAACAATGTAACATTTTAAAGGTAAAATTCTTCTAAATTTTTCTGTAACCTTGATATCACTGTAGCAAAACCTCCAATGAATGATACAGCTACACTGTAAAACAAGTAGTAGAATAAAGATCTCATCTTTGAGTCCCTGACAGAAAAAAAGCAAAAGAAAAAAAGAAAAAGAGTGCCCACCTGCATTACAAAGGTATATCCAATTCCTTAATAGTATTTCTATCAAATTTCTGAGTTTTTTTCCAAAATCTCAAATGTAGCTATATTTTGTGCAGCTGAGTTTGGGAGCAGATATATAAGATGTTCCCTCTATCACATGCAACATAGGATTTGGAAGGAAATGTTTCTAACAATACAGATAGAAGGAGGCCTGTATTGAAAGAAAAAGCTAGATTACGTTACGTTTCTAATTTTGAAATTTTTTCTGGAAAAAGTTCCTGTAATTGTCAAATTGCCTGTTTTGAATGTAAAATAAACATGGAGGGTCAAAAAGAAGTTTCATTCAGTGTTTTTGTTCTTTTACTTTGTTAAAGACCTATAAAGAATTTAAGACTTCACAAAGTGTCCTGAATAATTTTTAAACTTAATTATACATTCACATCATTATTTATTTTTCTTTCAGCTTTGATTTGAATTCTGTTTTTTTAGTTTCTTTTGCATCTCTTTCCTTCTCTTCTGAGTAAGACTTTACTTTTGTATCTATCATCTCAAACATTCATCCAGGATAGGAAAACAGATTCTTAAGTTTACTCTGTTTGTTATTGAAAATATTTGTCCCGCCTTTTATTTCAGGGTGCACAGAAAAAGTGGGAAATCAACCTGTATAAAAGAGACATTTCTCCCCATTATTTTCTTACTAAATGCTAAATTAAGTGTAAAAAGGGTATCTGTGCTTAGACCAGAATTTTTTAGTCGTTTTCTCACCATTTTGTAACTTATTGCCAACAGCTCTGAGGAAAATGCTACTGCATGCATGGCAGAGCAGAGGAGCTGCAATTCCCCTCTACCAAATTGAGGATAGCTATTTCTGCTATTAAGAATGCAGATAATATTTTGAAGCTCTCAGAATTCAAAGTATAACAATGGAACAGTAAATAGCAGGCAGGAATCCACAAGTTTTGCAGCACAAGGTGAGCAAAACCAAATCATGACCATAAACATACATGATGTTTACCTATGTACAATTTCTGAAGTAACTGTCGAAAGGGGATTTTCTGCAAAGGACTGTATTCGGTTTGTGTGGTAAGGTTTTGGTAGCACGGCGGGGCTACAGGGGTGGTTTCTGTGAGAAACTGCTGGACCCTTCCCCTACATCTGACAGAGCCAACACTAGCCAGCTCCAAGATGGACCCACCGCTGGCCAAGGCCGAGCCCATCAGCCATGGTGGTAGTGCCTCTGGGATAACAGAGTTAAGAAGGGGGGAAAGTTGCTGAGCAACACCAATTGCAGCTGAAGAGAAGAGTGACAATACATGGGATCAACAGCCCTGCAGCCCCCCGGTGAGTGC
>NW_009636422.1:0-4408 GCF_000690535.1 Cariama cristata | reverse complement strand
AGGAGAAGCCTGCAGCAGGGCTAGAGCAGAGCTGGCAAAGGCAGCGAGCGGTTTGACCGCAGCCCTTCCGATCCTGTCCCTAAGCAGTCGCCCTCCCGTAGCCCATAGGGATAGAGTACGTGTCTGCCGTAGTCGTGTGACAAAGCGCACTTCTGGTGCTGTAAAACTCTGCTTTCCAACAATTCATTCAGTCACCAAAAATTCCTTCAGGCTTAAACAAAACATAGAAGTCTTAGTTCAGGAGTGAATCCCTGGTTTGTTCACATTTTAGTACGGATGTAAACAAGGTGTTTGGATTATTTCTTGCAAGAAAGGATTTCAATAGCTGCCTTTCTTTGACTGAAAACACAACAGTTACTAAAGATGCAGGCACACAGCAGACTCCGATGGCGCTCAGCCTGCAGCAACGATGGGAAAACCACCAGTCCTATAGTATACTCTGTGGAAGTGGGGTATTTTCTGACTTCTTGCCAAGAACAAGGAGAAGAGTAAGGAGGTACAACCTTACGGCTTGAGGGCATCTTGATTCTGAATTTCCATTGTGGCAGGTCACTTGCTTGAATGATGTCTGGCATGATATTGGCAGGATTGTTTGGACTAGCATCAGTCCCTACTCGAATGTAAAGCTTTATTTCAAATACGTGCTCATGTTCATTCTCATTATGCGATTATGCGTTTAAATCACTCTTAGAGCACAATAAGAGTGTGCCAGTGTGACACCCTGGCGTGACCCAGGAGATCTGCTGAAGGGGCTTTGTCAGCATTCCAGAGGCCTCACACCTTTTCCTGCGTGATACACCAGGTCCAGAGAGTCGCACAAGCCTGGTTTCCTTTTTCTTTACACGTCATCCATCACTGATATCTAAAGGCTTTTGGAAGTACAAAGTGTTTCACATAGGCATAATTATACAATACTCTTGTGTTCTCCCATATGTAAATAAAACTTAAATTCAAGGTCCTAAATTTTATGACACCGTGCACTGCAAGGAGGATTTCACAGCAGTTCAATTTAAATTCAGAAATTAAACTTCTTAATTAATGAAATGTGAAGAAGAATAACAACATCAACACAGCAACCCCCTGCTATTTACTCTGATATTAAATTCAATTTGGTTTATGATACCCCCAAGTCATCACATGCTCTGGGTTTATATATTGGCTGCGGAGAACTGTATTACAGACGCCGCAAGGCAGAGAGCAAAGCAGGGATTTTGGTGGGAGCACAGGAATAGCAGAGCTTTTGGTGCTCGGAGAGACAGTGACAGATAACCCCATTGCCGACAGATTTCTGTAAAAGTCATCAAATAGTTTCAATGGTTACTTAGGTACTTGTGCATTTTTATATATATATTTTCTGAGTATCTTTGAGGACAAAATTTTTTCGGTATTTTTCAAATACAAGTTTTAAGCTTAGGAAAGCTTAATGGTAGAAGTCCTCTTCCTGCAGCCATTGGAAGGTGAAGTCCATTCATTCGCTGTGATTACAAGACCACAGGGATTTAGAAATACCTCTGCCGCTGTCAGCTGGTACCTGCAGTACCCCTATGCGGGCACATAGGTCACAACCGTGTCAGTTGATGGGGGACATCACCATCCCCCTGAAAGGGCTGCCGCCTTCACGGCTGCCCGGCTTGCGGCACCGGGGAGAACGGGCACCCTTGCCGTGCCGGGTACGTACCTCTTGTGGTGGACGTGCCAGTGAACTTGGGGTCTGGTCAGTCTGAGCTCAGACAGGGATAGAAACACTGTAAAAAACCCATGTCTTATAATTCTGCAAGAACAAATACAAGTACATTCTCACTTCAAACAATATAATAAAGCCAACTGGTTTAAATTAATATCCCTGTCACATCTGAAACTCAAATATTACAAAACTAGACAGCCATCAAAAACCTCCCCACAAAAACAAACTGCAAAAGAACCCAGTTATTTTAAAGCAGAACAAAATACCAAAGAGACCATAAGCAATAACGGGATGACTTTTCTTTTTTTGACTTCAGATACCAGTACGAAGTCAGGGTTTCTCCTACAACCTGACTGAAGCCAGCAGTTAACCACCGGCTTCAAGGGCCCGGTGATGTGGCAGGTAAACGGTAAACACCCACTTTTAATATGACCCGAACAGAATTCACTCGTTGCTCCCGTGCAGCATAATTACGAGTTTACCTCCTTCTTCATTTACCAGCGTTGAAAAGAGCTGAGGTGTCATCGTTCCTTCACTCAGGGACCTCGGATCTCTTCAGAAGGACGAGTGAGAGCAATGAATGCGAATCGCATACGCAGGTGTGGCGCAAGGAGAAATCGAGCATCCTCGGTGACAGCCCCGTGCTTCCGCGAGAAGTGCTTGGAAAGCTGCCACCACCCGCTGCCCCAGAAGAGGCGACGGCACGGCCTGGCCAAGCATTTTGCTGAGGGGCTCTGGGGCTCACAGAGGTCTCCTTCGCAGTGCCATGTTCTGCTGCCGGAGCAGCGTCTCCCAGTTCTGGCCCCAGCCACCTCCTCCTTGGACGTGGTAGCGCAGCCCGGGAACTCAGCCGTAGGGTCTGACCCCTCGAAGGGTCAGCCCAGGCGGACCTTGACATTGGGGACTGGGCCCAGGGGCCTCAGCCCTCCTCGTGGCGGCAAAACTCCCACTCTGCGAGCTGATAATTTGTTTTACTACAGTATTTTAAAATGCTGAAGGTAGCAAAGGACAATACTGTCAGGGTAACTCTGCATTTCTGTGCCTTCACGGGTTTAAATCAAACCCTAGGTTATTTTTAGTAGCTTGTTATTACAGCTTTTGCAACCTGAAGACAGACTACTGCCTTTAATTCATTAGTAATTTCAACAGTTAATCAGAAAATGTCATTACCTAGAAAAACTGCAGCTCAAAATAAAGCACGCTGGAGCTCCATTTGAATTAAAGCATGGACAGAAATGAATGCAGCCTTTGATCCCCCTTCCATCCAGACTGCACCCTGATGGGCACAGCTGGAGAGGACAGGAATCGTGAGAAGGCAGCGGCCTCGCCTGTTTAAAAGGATACTGTCAACTCATTAAGTCCTCGAGTTGAGTCAATTAAAAAAAAAATTCACTGGGTTCTTTCAGAGCTCTCCAAATGTTTGCTGCAATGGCCATTTCTTGCCAGTTTTCTTTTTAAAAGAGGTCGATTTTCAGGTGTTTGACTGAGAAACATACCGTAAACATCCATTTAACCAGCACAGCGGCCAAACCCATGTTTCTGTTAGCCGCGCGGGAGCGGTGAGCCCAGACAAAGGCACACACCCCTGGCTGGCTGGGAGCACATCCCTCTGGGCAAGGGGAGGCTCCGGTCTGCTTTGCGGAGCGGGAGGTTCCCCCCTTCCCCAGGTGGGACCAGCAGGGAAGCAGATGATGAACACACGTGGTCTCAGCTCGCCTCTCCCATGCCGGTAAGGGTTTCCTGACGCTGAGGTGCGTCCCTTTCTGGGCACCATCCTTACAGATGCTGAGGCCGGCGTGGGGTGGCTGAGACGAGCTCTATCGCCGGGAGCGGAGGATGCGGGCCTGGGCACGCTCAGCATCTCTTGCGGCGTAGCAGGTACTGCCATTTAAACTGCGAGCTGCTCTCCTCCTGCTAAGGAACGCGTTCTTTACCTGAGAGCTCTTCCTGCCCGAGGGCACGCTGCCGCTGCTGAAACAGCTACGCCTTTCCTCTGCGCTCCATCGCTGCCTGTAGGGATGAGCCAGAGGCCGCATCCCGGCGTGTCTTCCAGCGTTTTCTTGGGCAGCCATCTTTCCTGTTTCCTCGTTCCAGTTCCCTGCACAGGACACACTTGGGAATTCTGTCATTGTCTGTCTGAAAAGCGTATTCGGTCCATTACAAGAACAGCTGTATAGCAAATATAGTTGCGAACCCTCTTAGCACAGTCGTATCTTTAAATAATACAGAATATAGCCTCTCCACAACTGGAAAGCAATATGTACCGTTTATTCTTCCAATGTAACTGTCTGCAGTACAGCTTTTTGTGTCTTTTTTTTCTTTTTCCCCCATACGACAATATTGTTAAAAACCTCACATGTATCGTGCTGGCGGGAGAAGGCTGTGACGCCGACCCGGGCTCCCCACTGAACGATCCATCTCGCCTCGCCGCTGTCCCGACCGGCGCAAGGATTGGGTCGCCTTCCCCGCAAACACAGGGACGCTCCTGGCACCTTCCCACTTCCAGCTTTGCTTCAGCGAACAGCACTGGAGCTCTCTCCTGCACCCTTCGCATTCGTTGGGAGCCAGAGTCATCCACCCCCCTCGATTCAGGAGGGTGCCGAAGGTCTGCTGACGGGGGCAGTTTGCCTGAGGACGGTGCTGGCCCGGCCCGGCGTGGTCCAGGGTCACCTGCACTGCCTCCCTGTGCACCCCCTCTTCCATTTCTCTGGTGGGCAGAGGAGT
>NW_009636421.1:19520-58019 GCF_000690535.1 Cariama cristata | reverse complement strand
GGCCAAGCACACACGCCTGGGCATGGGGTTTCCCTGCGTCCCTCTCGGGGAGTCCTCAAGGGAGCTGAGGTGGTGTGGGTTGGGGACCCAAATCCATGCCGGGGTTCAAGCAGCGAGCCCAGTTTCGCAGGCTACCACTGAGCTGCATGGCCGCCTTCCTCTGGTGCTAGGTGTCACCTGGTCAAACGGGTGGAGCGGTCCAGAAATCACACTGCCAATTAATTCCGCCTAATGAACTCACCAAACATTGTGTTTAAGCAGTTTGCTGTTCAGGTTGATTCCACGGTTAGGCTGGGGTTAATGCTCACAATGTTTCAGAGCAGCTTGCAGGTAAGTCCCGGGAGGAGTGGATCCTATGTCATGCTAACAGCCTGTACAGTAAAAACCTAATAAAATTGATTATCTGCCCGTCAGCAACTTGGAGCTGTCCCCCTCTTCCACGAGTAATTGCAGTGAGCGCTGAGAAGGGAGTATGTGCGTTGCTGAATGCAAGGAAATGGATGATTCCTGGTCCTGCCGCCATGGTGCTCCCTGCAGAGCCGGGGGGTGAGGCGGGCAGGGTGCTGGGCCTGGCCGCCCCCGCCTTACACCGCTGGTGCAATTCCTGCTTCATACCCACAGAAAAGGACCATGGTGAATCAAGGTTAGTCATGTGCTTCTGGCGGAGGCAAAGACTTGCTTGCTCCTAGAAAAGGAAAACCCTCACGTCACAAGTCTGAATTAACGTGACCCTATACAGTGGAAGAATATTATTACCAACTCCTCTAGCAGTCACTCAGAGAATTTAATAAGCCCAAAGAGATTGTTTTATAAAGTAAAGAAAAGCAAGCCCAACACAAGGGGAAAGTGGTACTGAAACGCAAGCTTCAAATTTATTAACTCACAATGTTTTATCTGGGGAAAATTACGAATCTCTGAAGGTTAGTGGATAAATTGAAAAATCCCAGAACTTAGTGATGCTTTTCCAGAATAATTTTAGCAAGATTTTGCAACTGAAGCAAGAACCAGACTATCTAAAGTGATGTGTACATTTCATTGAACGAGTGCTGGTGTCTTTTTAATATCAATCCCCCAAAGTATTAGCAAATAGTACTAAAATGAAGACATACGTTTAGTTTTGCGGGTTTAAAATTTTCATTAAAATTTGTTTGCCAGTGAGCTTAAGATAAGCATTTAAATGTGGTGTGCACTGGAGTGAAAATCCTGTTTCTCTTCATGTTGTTTTTTTCTTAAGAAGAGAAACTAAGATACGGAGCACTGATGACTGTTTCTTGCCATGTGGTTTTAAAAAAAACTTTTTACCTCATAGTCCTTGTCGTATATCAAATCTGTCAATGCCAAATATGGCTTTAGTGCCAGTGGTTTACTATTTCTTATTTAGCATGTAAATGATTGGTTATTATTTATAAAACTAGCAATAACATCCACAAAATGTTAAGAGTTTTCCCAACATCTGCTGATACAGCCCCTGCCTGAGGGATTCTCTCAGACCAGAACCAGCAGAAAAAAGTTAAAGAGAGAGAGAATTTTGTATACAGAGAGCAAGTATGCACATGTGAACATGCATGCAAAAGAATTGTGAACAGCGGAAAATATCCCTTGACCTGACACTAGCCAACTGTACCAGATAATTACACTTTTTCACTGATTTCTTATTCCAAGAGGAATGTCTGGGACGGGTAGCTGGATTTTATGGAAAGTTTCTTACTGAAAGGCTGATGACAAACCAATGGCTGGTATCCCTGGCAGGGCAGAGAAGATGGGATGTGACAGGATCACATTACTTGCCTTCCTTTCCTCACTGCCTCTTCTAGAGTTTTACTGGGTCTTACCTTTGCTATTTTTGTCTTCCCATATAAATAGAAGACAGGGTCTCCAACAGGATATAGCAGCTCAGGGACAATTTGGGAGAGTCCCATTTAATGGGAAAAAATAAGCTAATGCTGCAGGGACTATCAGAACTGACTACCTCGAAGCAGGAAAATTTTTGTTCTAGGGTATTTCAGTTCTTTCCTGTTGGGAAGAAGGATCTTCAGCCTGGAATATAAAGGGTGGAAATAACTGTTGTTCATTATGAAAAATGCAATGAATGGAAGCTAGTAAAAATTTATCATTTTCAGTCAGAGGTTTTCAGCTGACAATTGAAAGAGGAACAAATCTGTCAGAAGTTAGAATAATTAGCTTTTTGTTTGGAACCTTTGTGAAGAAGAAAAATGATATATCAAGGTTGTACAACCTTCACATCAAATATATATAGTAAACTAAAGAAAATTCACTCTGAAGCAAAAGCCTCACAACAGATTTTATAGAAAATAGCCTCTATAGACAGATTGCAATGTGTTTTCAGCTATTGCTCTTCGTGCTGAAGTGCTTTCAAAAATACCTCTGTAGACATTGAAAAGCAAAGCAGTATTGAGAGCAGTTAATTTTCGTTCCTGTTCAGGAGGTGGCAGTGGAGACCCAGCAGTAGGGAAGTGTCAGCCGGAATTTAAGTGGTGTCTCAGAGCAGGATAAAGTCAGGAGAAAATCACTGGCCATGACTGGGTTATGTACTGCAAACAAAGCCACAGCCCCTCTAGAAACGGCCATTTTTAAGACAGGAATAATCTAACGGTGAAGAATCAAATTAGAGACATTTAGTCTTTACAAAACTGGGAAGGAAATTCATTTGAGTGTAGTTATAGCTACTTCTGCTGTCAACCCTTATGCTATTTACTGTTGTTTATATGAGATATTTCCCTGTTTAATTAGACTTTACAACACCAAATGTAGGCACAACTTGAGGCAAGAGTAACCCAATGCATCCATGTTTTAGATTGCTCTGTACAGCAGAATACATTATAATTCAGTGTAATTATCCTGGTGGGACACATTTGTGCATGTATGAAAAGCTACATTCAAAACATTTGCTTCAAAATGCAATTTTGTATGGTCCTTCTTTCAAATGCTTTACAACAGTAGGTGATCCATCTTCACAGCAGCTATTCAGGAGACATAAATCACATTTAGTTTTCTCATTGTGAGGATACAAAATTTAAAGTAGGGTTTGTCTGCCTTCCCCAAAGCATCCGAAAGACTCAACAGCAGAGCCAAAAATTCCTGGCTTTCTATACTTCCAGCGTTGTGCTTGCTTTCTCTTAAATAAAGATGTATTGGTTTTGTTCTTCCTTCCTCTGGTTAGTGTCAGAGGGTGGTTGATTAGCAGTTGTGCTTTGCCTTTATGAATTTCTGCAGTTCCATGTTTCGTTTTTTATACTTGATGTAGAGAATTTCATAGATCACCTCGATTGGGTGGTACCAGCTGTAGCTTTGCTTGGGAGCGCAGGGACAGAGTAATGACAATACTGTCGGTTTATAAGGGACTGAACTGAATGGGGATGGAAAAAACACCAGAAGCATTTGTAAGATATAGCAGGGAAAATATATTATTAATTTCACAAATCACTATACCTACTAGTCAAGGGAGACAGTGTCCTAGATCATTGTGGCATATATAAATTCAAAGAGATAACAGGAGCTTGGATGGGTGGATCAGCAGAAAGGCAAAGTGAGAACCCGCTGACAGTAGTATTTCCACTCCATGAGGTTTTATTTTTGAAAATGATAATTTTAATTTTTTTTTTTTTTTTTTTCAGATTATGCAGTAGAATAGAAAAATGCAAATACTTAGCCAGGTCAAAAAGAACAAGATATAGTTACGGGTCAGGGACACATTTTCCTTGTTAATGAGTTATGAGAATTTTTCTTAGAAAAGCAGTGACCCAGAAACTTTGTGTGGGCATGGGCACTTGTGTTCATTCACAGGTGCATTGGTGAAAAGTTGCGGCTAAATAATATGCTGGTTCTCTCTGAGCTGTGACTGGTGGCAGACTGGAATTGTCTACGCTGCTCTCAGCATGTTTGTACATTGTATTAAGGGCAATCACACACTTTGCCTTAAACGGCTGGCAGATTGCCACACAGGCAAGATGTTTTCTCTCCAGGGTTTAGACTGGTTTTTACTTCGGTAATACACGGTGCGATTGTCCAGCTGAGATCACCTTGGGCTGGGCTGACCTGATCCATTCCCTGTTAGTGCAAGGCTCACAGGGATGGTTGAAACTTCAACTTTTCTCACTCTGATTGTGGCACAACTGAGGATTGAGCCTTCTGAGGACTGAAATGTTTTACCCTAATAGAAATTTGGGGGCTTGACACTGGGAAGCCTGAATAAGCTACAGTTTACAGGAAATTCAGCCAGATGACTTAACAGTCCGTTTGGGCAAGAGCTCTGACACCCTAAGAACACTGTGCTGAGAAAAGGGGTTGCACATCACACTTCTGCAAGCTTTGGAGTCTCAGTGACTCTACGAACATAGCGCAGAAATCCTTACTTGGTAACAGCAGGCAGAACCGGGCTGTGCTGAATAGAAGTAACGCACACAGAAGCGATGTGGTGCGGATGCCTAATGTTGTATCAAGGAAACTCCACCACTTATGCCTACACATGAGTTTCACCTCTGAGCTTCTTTCTTATTATTTAAAAGAATTTTAAGCTACTTGAAGCAAGGTAGTCTCTTATGGTACATTATTACTGAAAGTGGTCCCTTATCTCAGTAGAAGCTCTCAGTTTACTGCAATCCAAATAATAAAAGAACACATTTAAGCATCAGTGGTACCACAGAGTTTTACAGGAACAGACTAGAAATACTCAGGCCCAGTCTCAGCTTTTTCCTCTCATTATGAAGAAGTTTCGGGTCTACGACTCCTATTTCGGAAAATACTTTATTATGGGAACTAAGAGAATTTGTCTCTTTTCCTTGCAGTGTACATACAGTGCAATGTTCTGAATGTGTGAGGATGAAGAGAGAAGCAGTAAAGTGGAAACAAGAGGAAGAGCAGAAACCACAGGTACTTTTGTGCCTATACACGTATTTATGAATTGCTGTGCCGAGCCAGGGACATACCTTTGCATTTTCTGGAGTTTCAAAGCAACCCAAGTTTCTTTATAGCCTATTCTGTGGATTTGTAGTTGTTGAAATCTGAACTACAAATAAAACTGAAGAACAAAATCCACACAGCTGAGCCATTTTTTTTTTATTACTCTTATTTGACACTCACATTACAAAATTTAGAAACCATAGACAGTTCAGGCAAACTGTTAAAACACAGTATAAATTAGGGGAGGTTTAATATATAAATTCTATACATAGGTTAAGTTAGCTCGAACATGACTGACAAAAGGATTTCATAACAATCTTACCACAACTGTATAAAAAGGCATGGGAATAGGATGAGCACTATAATCATGAATGCAGGTTAAGACATTTTCCACAACAGCTATAATGCATAACAATGACCATGCTATTCTTGCAGTGTTTATGTGGGGTACAGTATGCATATTACCATTAACATTTTGCAAGATCTATGTACAGTCACAAAATCGTAACAGCCGCTTTCAAGTAACTTTACTGCTTCCTGCCTGTGCAATTAATAAAGTGTCGATATTTGTTCTGAGGACTTCTAACAAAGCTACATGGTTTGAGTGTTATGGATGGTAGAGGGATTTCAATTTGACCTGAAAATACTAATCATAACATGAAATTGCTTAATTTAAAGAAAAAGATACAGGAAAAGCACAGCTCCTCATTACTATCGCTCACGTGATCAGTATATACCAGTCTTTTAATCCATATTTATTTCCTAGCTTGATTATTTTTAAAAACTAAAATGGTAATTTAGTTCCCATTTTTCTAAGCATAGTTGTAAAAATTAGTTACACCAGCAGAAATGTAAAACTAACATTTGGATATCTTTATGGGGTAATTTTTTGAAAGGACGTGCTTCCCAGGTGACCCTGGATGCGGCATCCAACCTTTGAATTTCTCAATCTGAAAATAAGAAGAGTTCTGCTTACCCACTTTTACTCTGCGCTTTTAGGTCTGTGACTACATGTTTTAGAATAGTATGTTCTTGGAGTTTAGGTTTAAGACAGCTGGTACCGTCACTAAAAGTGAAAGAAATCTTAAAATCTGATTTCTCACCTTTATAAGCTGATGAACACTTGCTAAGAGTTTTAAAATCCAGAGGATAATTTATTTTCCATCTGCGTTGCATACTACCAACGGTCTTTTTACAGACAGACTCCTAAGGGAAGTACTTGAAACACTTGAATTTAATAGCTCTGTGTATGCATCTTTCACTAAGTTTTAATAATTAGGAGGATTGGATTGGATTCTATTGGAACAATTCCTTCTAGTTCAAGGCGAGGACAGACTGTAAGTGATAACCCAACTTGGGCTGTTATGGAAATACATATGACGTCAACTGTCCAGACTACAGTCCCGATGTTCTCAACTCTGTTTACCCATGGCTGAAACATCAAGAAACTATCATATGTTTAGTTGTTTCAAGACGACTGAAATTTTAGAAGCATAATTAAATAATGAAAGCAGTGATGTAGTACTGACCGGTAACAGTTCACTGAGGAAGTCACATTTCTCTGAAAGGTAGCTGGGCTATGGAATTTTCTGGTCAGAAGTCCATTAAATGGGTTGTGCACATTTTAGAAGGAAACTTTCTGTACAGATATTTAACTTACAGGACTCGTGAGCTCTGAACTCTTAAGTCTTCTGCGTTCAAGTACTTGCTGTACTGCAGTATTAGTCTGGTTTGGCAGTTTTAGGGCCATGGGGATGAAAGGAGAAGGACTCCTATTCTGTTATGACAGCTCTGGAGTATAAAGCCCTTGTATGGCAGACAACTAGAAAAATGTTCCTATGGCATTTTGCAAGAGCTGTTTATGGAGCAAAATACCACTTCTGTGGAGGGAAAGGCATCAAGGGAAGAGCGAGCAGTCTAAGCCACTCTGAATTTACAGCATTACAGTCTGCGTCTGGCCACAGCACAAGGCAGGGGATCTAGGTAGGACTTACTCATATTTAGCTTTTTTCTGTAGCTGAGGTTATAGCCTGAGTTTCAGTGTCTTGCACCCGTGCAGAGTACATGAAATACCACCCATACAAGCTATTAGCTTCTTATCTACATCTTGCATAATGTAAAAATGCAGGATATGATGACTTGTATAAGCATTAGCTTAATGTATTTAGGATTTTTTGCATATCTGAAAATACGCAATAAGAATGGTAAAAGAAAATAGTACGAAACAGATTAGCCTCCAGATCTGTTCCATCATAAAAGGTAACTTGCTTGTTGCTGCCTCTGCACAGCTCAGAGCAGCTAACAGTGGTTGCAGGGAAAGGGACACACTCTAAGGCAGTGCGCTTTCTTTCCAACCTACCCAACTTTAAAACAAAAGTATTGGTAGAGGTTTCTGCATCAGTATTTCACTGTATTCTCTCCTGCCTTAGCCTGCCCAGCTGCCACTGATATTAACAGGAAAATATGCACAGGTATCTTGTTCCGCTCTTCTGCCATGCTGTGAAATATGGAAGTTAACAACCATCAAGGTATTTCTCATAATTTTTCAAGTACTTATTTTTCCATGTTGCTTAGATCTTAAAATCTCTGTCAACTAAGCAACAAATTCTTCACTGTTTTTCAAGTCCTCTAGAGGAACCTCTTTTAGTTTAAAGAATTTTCTTGTAATCAGACTGTTGGATGGATAAGGAAGCAGGCTTTGCCCCAAGTGAACTTCCAAAAACTTCCTACCTTTCAAAAGGGATGTGTCCCAGCATCAGAAGCCTAAGAGTGCAGGCTCAGATATCAGTTTGCACGTCAGCTTTGTACAGGATCATCTAATCACCTCTGCACCCCGTTAGTGTATGTGCTGCCATACAGACACCAGGTATGTGTGCGCTGATCCCCAGCCACAGTTCAATAATGCCCTGCACTAACTACTGAGGTAATTCCACTCAACAGATAACATTATAAAGGACAAAAGAAAAGAAAGACTTTGGCCCACAGTTGAGCCTCTGAACAGTGACAAAGGGGCTTTTCCCCCTTTCTTTGTCACTCCCTAATCCCATTCTGCAATTACAACAATGGAAATAATCAGTTAACAATCAAAGGGGTTTTAATTTCCAATGAAAGAGACACCTGAGACAGTAAGGCTAATTTCTACCAGTCTAAAAAGAAAAAAAGGTTCCTAAAGCCAGAAAGACGAATTTTGCTCTCAGACATGAAGTAATTCATTGGATCAGATTTAGTCCTTGAATTTGCCACTGAAACTTCAACAATGTCAAAGAAAACTTCTGCGAAGGCTGGATTTTCACCCTATTAAGTGCACCTGCCCATCTGAGAGTTGCACCTGGCTCAAAAGAAAGGCCAGGGACTATACCAGTTGTCAATGCAATTTAATCCCTATGAATAACTTAAAACTGTACTGTAGTTAATAATTGCAGGACTGCTCCAAAGCCCATCAAAATCAATTGGAGTTTTTCCTCTGGTACATCACTGTGCTTGGGATCAGTCTCATTCTATGGAACACAGTCATTGCTAGGCCAGATACTGTTAACTGTGTAACATTTTTACACTTACATGCGTAACAATGTATTTTCTACTAACATGTCTTTTTATTGATAACTCCAATTACATATTCAGTAATCTGAGCTCCGTTCTAAAGTGGATTTAGAGTCATGTGCAAACCATTGCTCATGTGCTTTAATAAAAGGTGCGTAAACTATTGCAATAAAACATGATGAAGTAACCAACGTATCAGTAAGGGACTGGCTTGATTTTAAGTGAGTGATTATCTTATCACCACTGACCACATCATAAAATATTTTCAAGCTGAGAACAATATCTCTGCGCTAAAATTGTTTCTTATTTGAAGTGCTTTAGCAGCTGTGTCCACACTTCGTTAAAGTGCCATCTCAGCAGTGGCTGGGATCACAGTTTGCTTCCAGATCTGCATGTCCTCTATCCGCATGGGGAGCTTCCAGCCAGCTGTTTGACAGGATTCTGTTAACTGCCTAACAGGGGGAATAACGATACGCTAAACTCAGTGTACTCTGGTGCACAGCGTTCTTGTGTATTAAGACTCATTTCAAGAGGTTTTTTCCCCTCAAAACTCAGTCACGGCCAGCAGACCTACATCCATCCACCTTTAATTAGGTAATGTGATTGATGCTGATGTGAACCTGAGAGCAAGACTGTATGATTAAGTGTCTTTTGAAAGGCATTGAGCAAGTTCATTTACTGACTTCAACACAAGCTGAAGGCACACAATTCCCTCATTGTTTTTCACTGGGCTTTTTTTTTTCTGCCCTGTGTTGCAGAATGGCACACTCAAGAAATGAAAAAGTAGGACTTTTGCTACCACTCTGATTACACCAGAGTAGGTGCAGAAGTGATTTCATGTATTTGGGTCTTTGAAAATATTGCTGTATACACAGAAGCTACGTTAATGCTTCTGAAAGACTCTGCATCATATATTCACGTCTTACTAGCTTAGGGTTCTGATACTAACACTATAGACCCATAGGTCTAGTTTTGCTCTGTTCTCTGTGTAGCATTAGTTCAAACAGCTGTCAGGGAGGTGAATCCACTGAAAAAAGTGGAATTAGAAAGTCGTGACATTACTACTAGTAACTTGTCTAGATGTTAGTCTGATGACTACAGGCCTTACAATGGCTTAGTGCTTGGTGTTAAGTGACACTGCTTTCTTTTCAGCATGGTAGGAATTCTTTGCAAGTTTATAGCAAGAAAACATTAATTATTTGAGATACTTTTTCTCATTTTTGTGTAATGTTAATACATTTTTGGAAGAAATCTACTCCCCAAATTGTCATCCTTTGTTTTCAGTTATACTCACGCTTTATAAAACCTGTTGGTGAAGCAAGGCTCTAACCACTCTCCCGTCTGGAGCTGTACATCCTAGTTAGGCCAAATATGAATTACAGGTGCAACTGACAGCTGTAACTTAAGGCTTACATTGTTTCTGTTTAAATCAATAGGATTTTAGCTACAAAATTATGTGAAGACAAGCTATGATTCTTAAAGTCTGTTTTTTAAAAGTGCTGTCTCCCGATTTTAAATTGCTCTGTACCCTCATCTCCAAGTCATTTTGCAAAGAGCAGCCAGTGTCTCTGGAGGTCAGATACTACAGATCAATATACCACGCACCTCTATAAAGCAGTAATTGCTTCAGTATTCACCACGAGATGAGGATGTTTAGCACCTCTGAAAAAAGACCTTTTAAATGTGTGGCTACATAAAGGCTTAAAGATAATTTAGTGCTTCTGACAGTCCCACCAAGCCTTAATACCTACCTAAATCTGACCTTTATGCTTCCATTTTAAGCACTGAGGTTTGAAAGTTTTGGACTATGAAACTGGTTTAGTTTGCAACAGTGATAAACTTTATGAGATCTAATTTGACTCATACTTACAAAATTGCCTGAATTAATGGAAGGTGCCCAAGAGTATAAAGTATTACCACGAGAAATCACATTTTGATTCATCTTCAGGGTGTTACAATCTCAGCTGCACCAGCCCCTATTGGCTCATTAGAAAAGGAGTAAGGATTTGCATTTTAAAAAGCAAGTTTTAAGAAAGGCTCCATCCACCTACATTGGGTTTCAGATAAATAAAAAAAAAAAAATTTCCACTATGAAGTCATAGTGTGCCTGTTAAAAAGATGCAGACATTAAGAAAAAAATGACCACTTAGCAAACACACTTAAGCATTAGCATTGTTGTAGATATGTTTATGGTTATTGCTCTGGATTTGGTTGGCATTTAACAGGCTTTTAATGGCATCATTTTGGAAATGGTTCTGCTTGAAGAAATGGCTATGTGTGTATGTTTCTCTGTATAGCTCTGAGCTCATGTACAAAAATTAACAAACAGCATATTAACAGCATCCTTGTCTGGAATGATGCTGTGCCATCCTGACACTTAGTTCTTCCTTACAAAGCTTGAATAAACACATGGTATATTTATGTTCCCCCTGCTTGAATTCATGCGCTGATAGACCTATACGAAAAGGAGAACTGAAGTTCTGCCTCAGGCCCCTACATATGCAAATCTAGATGAAGCTGTCCTGCTCATCTCAGCAATTCCACTGCAAGAGCAGTGGATTCCAAGTGGCCATGATCCAGACTGCACAGGTTATCACAGATCATAACCCAACATAAGAACTGCACGGCAGACACCACAAACCCTTAGTATATCCCACAGAGCATGCCTCAGGCTGCTGCACTCCCGATCAGCTCAGTTGTCAGAGCTGCCCTCAAACACTACCTCACCAATGCCTCACATTTCAACAACTCACTCAGGCGTGGATAACTTTTGAGGCCTGGCAGAGGGCAGGAACAGTTCCAGTTTTCTGGCTAAATGCATAGGCCAACGCAGCCAGGTTTTGTGATTATCCCAATTTTTCAAAACACTACAGCCACTGGGAATCACTCTGTATTGAATAAAACTACTACTGATCTCAAAGAAAGGGTTATATCCTTCTGTTGTAGACAGAGGAGGACTTGAACATCTGAAAAGGCCAGCATCAAGTCAGCGAAGTTCAGTATCACGTGGGATTTAGGTTTCATTTAAGTTTTTTGAGGTCTTTTCTCGGGCAGGTAGGAACATTCCTTCCACATACAAACAATTAGTCTACTGTTAGGGCTTAGTTTTGAATCTAATTTCCATATAGTTCATTATCATTTAATATATGTGTTACAGTAGCACCTTGATTATTGTACAACTTTAAACACAAGACACAGTCCCTACTTCATATTATCTGTAAGGAAATGGTGAACATGGTGTAAATCCTAAAAGTAAAAAAAGAAAGAAATGGTTATCTGCTCATTAATGACAAATTCTTTAGTGCACTCATTCTAGTCTGAAACCCTTTGTCCTTTTAAAGCATACTGTGTAGTTTCCAAATCCAGAGCAATCACCCCCCCCCTTCCTATTCTCTTAGTATCATGTTGCAAAATAAACAGTACTGTATTAATTGGAACCTGACCAATTCTTTTCAAATGGTAATGCAGTACCGTTTTTCTTTAAGTGTGATAAAACCCTCTAAAAGATGCAACTCAGCATCATCAAAATTAGGGAACACACTACATACAATAAATAAAGTTGAGTCCAGAGTGATTTGCTTCTTCAGTTCAACTTTGGATGTGGTGGGGGGCAGTGTCTAAGCAATACCGTCTGCGCCCTTCTCAGATCTGCCAAGATTCACAGCAAGAAAAGCAACAACAGTGGTGAGAAGAGTAACTAAGCAATAGTCATACTTCAGATTGTTCTCTGTAAAAATTCATGGGGTTTGTACAACTGTCCCATGCTGCTGTGGTCTATTACATGATATACATGTATACAGATGAGTCAGTGATGTCAATTTTCATTCACTGGAAGCTTATACCTGTAGCAGTCAGCGCTTTGTTCAACAAGGCTGGGGGACTGCTTATGTAAGATTAAGTTCTTCTTTCTTCATTCAGCAATTAACCAGATTGCTGCTGTGTCTGTGTTTGATTTAATTTTACAATCCTCAGAGGGTTTAAAGAGCTGCTGTCTGAAGCACCTGCTTCTGAAGTATTCATGTGTATTTTTTGCTTTCGTTTTTTTATACTTTTCCGTTCTCTTTTGCAGTACCATGGTTCTCCATGCTCCTGATTTTCTTATATTTTTCTTCAGAGGCAAAAGTTACAGTGATCCTGACGCAGTTTGGGCACAGCCACAAATAGTCTGTTTGTCCTTCCTCTCTATGTCTCATAGTTAGAAAAGCATCATTGTGCACACAGTTCTGTTGATTTCAGTGGATGAATCCAGTTCATCCATCATGTTAGGCAGTCAAAAAACCCAACAAAAAACTCAAACAAAAAATTGTCTAAATCCCAAACAGGCATCTTTGGAATCAGTAGTGCAAAACGTTTGCGGATTTCTTTTCCTTGACCTACTGCAATAATCTCTTAATCTTCAAGTCTTTCCTAAAATAGTGGATCTGTAAATTTAAAGCATAACAACAATGAAAATAAGCAAATATAAAGGTGCTGGGTTGGTTTGTTTTTGTTTTGTTTTGTTTTTAAAAATATCATTCTTTTCAGATTGACACTTACACCAACCCATTATACATCTCTTATAAGAGATGTAAACTGTAGGAAGATCCAGTTAACCTAGGGCATTTTTCATCTACACCAGGCTTCTTCTGCATGGGTACAGCACTGTACAAGTGCACAAGTGGAGGGTATTCTTTAAATGGTGGATTATTTGAGATTACGGTTAACTTTTATCAGTGCAACCTCAGCTCTGTAGATTAATCTTAGATGAAAAAGACCTCCATCAGAGGTCACATTTTAAATGCCAGCACTTGACAAGCTTTGACTATCAGTGCAGCATTTTGGACGTACTTTAGAAATGAGCTGATAAAATGAGTGGTTACCTTAAGGATTTCCACCTGTCTTTTTCTGTCTGGTTTTCCGGACTTTCACTTTCATAGGAAGCCAGATATAAACCTGGAAAAGGTAAGTATGTGTTATTCCAACAGCAACAGTAACCTCCTATCTCTCTGCATTCTTGTGTGTTCTGTATTGTACCACACGGCAAGAGAAACTTTAAAACTTTATGGTCCACCAGGCAGCTGGTCATCAGTAAGACACCGATGTTTAGCTCACATGTCTACCTTTGGAAAGCTGTTAGGTTAATTTTGATGGAACAGTAAAGGAGCCCAGAGTTAAAATATGTTAGCGTGACCTTCTTATAATGATATTAAGCAGTTAAATGGCCTCTGGTTTTGCATATAGAGATCTGGGCCTATTTACTCCATCACAACACTGCTGCCAAAGTGTTATATGAACATTAAAAAAGAGAGATAGTGAGAGCTGACAGCTAAACAAATAAACTGTTAAAATTTAAGGATATTCTCATCACTTAACACAACTTTATCTTCCCCAATCTTTTTAAAGCCTATGGGGACATGGTATCTTAAATGGATACAAAATGCCGTCAAGGTAAGAATGAGTTACAGAAACCAGAGAAGGAACACAGTAGAAGAAAATAAACAGGTCTTTTTTTTCTGCAAAACTTTGCACTGTAGGATGCATTTTATAACACCAAAAGGTGTCTAGGCTCTAGAGTCTCCCCTGCAAAAGCTGGCGGTGCATTAATATCTCACTCTCTTCACAGATTTTTTTTTTTTTTAAAGTAGGCTGTGATTTGCATTCACACATATTTCCTCATTTGACTGTTTTGCGATGCTTTAATGCTGGAACCATCTCAGTATTCAGGTCTGTGCTACAATTCAATTCCATCTTAATATTCAAGTGTTGGCCCACCATTCCATCACGCTGTGACAAAGCAAAGTGTAGCTGCATTTCACATACCACTGTTCCATCTGTGTAATTTGTTCTCCCACCTTTTACTCAGAGCAGGTCTTTCTGCTCTGCACTTCCCCTGGGTAACAGGGCAGGCCTGTTGTGGCTTCTGCAAAGGGCATCTCATGAAAACAGCATGAATACAGGGCAGGGCATGAGAGAGAAAATCTGCAGTTAGCAGGTTGAGCTCACCCTTTTTTGATCCAGCAGCCTGAAAAATGTACTTTTACCCCTGACTTTCACTTCCTGTCCCTTTAGAGCCTAAAACCAGAACAAATGCCTCCATCCTATCTCCTTTCAATACATATTACTTTAATCACATTAATTATTCTATTTTGGCAGTCATTCTTCTTAGGATTTAGGCAGGATTTTTGAAGCAGTATTTTGTGTTCTGAAGTAGTCTGTGAAATAAAAACTGTCTGCTCTGATTAACTTGGATTAGTACAGAAAACTGCCTATAGAATAAAAGAAAAAATAAACCCAACATCATTATAGCTTATGGGAATATAGCTATAGACAATTCTGTGCGTGACAAGGTACCAAGAGGCAACTGACACAAACCAGTATGAAATGACACAGTGTAACATGCTGGATACCAAATTGAAGAGGACAGATAAGTATAAAAAGACAATCAGAGAAATAATTTCAGCACAGGGCCTTCATAGCTACAGCTTTAATTACTAGAAAAGATTCTCTTAAAAATTCTTTTCTGTAGATAACGTATTTCTTTGCTGTAGTGGAGGAGGTCAGCTGGA
Source organism: Cariama cristata (assembly GCF_000690535.1). Taxonomy (NCBI): domain Eukaryota; kingdom Metazoa; phylum Chordata; class Aves; order Cariamiformes; family Cariamidae; genus Cariama; species Cariama cristata. The sequence goes on along the minus strand of NW_009636421.1, from coordinate 43,014 downwards.
CTACCATCACCCTGGGCTGTGTTCACTGAAGAGATGACAGCGTTGGTTTGCGGAAGAGATTAGTTCTGGCTCCATCAATCACAGAATGAGTGGCAGAGGGACAGCTGACATTCATAGCAGTGCATGACATGGCTGTGTGGCCTCTTTTCATCATGATTACAAAAACAGGGCCACAATGGCAACTTCCTAGACAGTCCCTTACAGAGAAGTTATGGACAAGAGAAGAGCAATCATGCAGCAGCTTCATGAGCTAGAAGGTCATATTTGGAAAAAACATGTTGACAGACTGGGATAAACAAGCTGTGTGACAGGAAAGCTAGGAAAGAACCTGGACTAGTCAGTGAGAGAGAGCACCAAAGCGTGGATCAGGGTGTTAATTAGTAGCGATGAAGAGACATATTTTCAGTGATTAGAGATTGTACAGAGTCTTACCATCTTCAGTAAAAATAGGAGCAGTATGCAAGTAGTGGATGATGTTGGGGTCTTGTTCAAAGGGACATTCCACTTGCTTCCATGTTATAAATTCTCCTACTTGTTTAGCCAGTTCCAGAAATTTCTGTAAACATAAAACCATTCCATTCAGATATAGTAAGATTATCTTGCTAAAACAACCATGTCCAAGCAGAAGACTGGGATCCAGGATCCCTCATGCTGACCACACAGACATTGGGAGAAAAGAGCCTTGCATGTTTTAGATGGGTACATTTTCACAGGTCATTCATAGGGGAAAAAGAGAGGAAAGGGTGCACTACGCCGCTTCTTACAAGCCATCTCAGTTTGTACTTAAATGAAAATGTATCCGTGAACAAAGGTATGGGTTACACATATGTATTTAAGAATAGAGGACATAAACTTTGATGGAACAGGAGAGAACAGAGTTAGATATAAATTACATAAAGCGGAGTGACTCCAATGCCTCACAACTCTTTAGGCCTTCTAACAGTTCTGATATAATTTAAAGCGATGCCAGGCTCAGTGTTTTATGCATTACTCACTATCTCACAATGCCAATAACTGAAGGAGAAATTTAATGCAACCAGAGTGATGCTGAAGAAATGATTTACAAAGAATTTGAGAGCTCAAGAGCTATGTTCTCATTGATACTGGGCAGTTCTTTTGGAAGCACCTCATCTCTGCCCCGCCACCAGAATGCAAGAACACCACCATCGCAATGCATAGCACAATGCAGAACACCTGAGTGCCTGCACATGGCAGCTAGCAACATGTTGTACTAGTGTAAAACCTTCCACCCCAGCAGAGAACTGGGGCTACTCAGGGTACGTGACTAATACTACCTGGTGCCAGGGCTGTGGGGGAATATAAATCCTTCTACTGCATTTAATAGAAGTTCTTCTGTGTAAAACCTACAGGCAGGAGATAACACATTTGAATCCTTACATCAGCTGCATGACTTTTACCTCATGGACACAGTACTCTATATGTAATTCTGCTTGTATTCTAATATTTCTTTAATGACCACAAGTAATTTATGTCTTACTTTGCCAAGCCTCTTTATTAAAAATGAGAAAGGGCTAAAAAGGCAGATAAAGTATAAAGCATTTTATACTGACTTATTCATGTGTGTATGCAAGAAAAATAGTTTTCCACGTTTTCTGAAAAAGTCGTCTTCCCCTTCAAGCCATAAGTATAGCCATTTATACTGCTGACACTGTATTTCTAGCAGCCAACCTACATCAAGCAAGTTAGGATAATCTGCTTTTAATGTTTATATAAAATATACATATTAATTCTTTTAAAAAACATTCTGGGACTGGTTTAACCTTCATGCAGTCACTTGAGATCATCCATCTTGGCATCAGTCTTTGTTGGTCTGCACTGAAATTGGAGGCAAATGGTCTCAGTGCTATCGGAATGGGATTATCTATCTCTAACATGCTTCAGATCTTACTTCAAAGTTGACATGTCCATTTGGAAGGCGATTAGCACATCCTTCATTCAAAAAATAAATGTCTTTGATCAATAGGCTGAAGAAGGGGATCACAATCTGTGAAGAGAAATGAGACAACTATTATCTTTCCAGTTCAGTATTTTCTCTGCAAGAAAGAACTACTCAATCAGGAGAAAGGAGAAAAAAAGAAATATTAACTTTTCAGTGTGCTATGCACTTAGAAACCAGTACAGTGACAGGCAAGCAAAAGGGCAGTAGGGTATAGAGATACCTCCAGCCATCAGGAGAACGTACGCTGAAATAAATATGAACTGAACACAATGTTCACTGAGCAGAATAACATGAATAAGAAAATGCTAATAACCCAGTTTATCATCAACAGCATCACTGTCTAATGAGAAGATCAGACATCAAAGAACAAAATAAAATTGCAGAACTCTTCCCTTCTCTGTTGGGTCTTTATAAGAAAAGATACTGAATACAGAAACCGAGCAATTTAAAGACGACTGGGAACCAAAGAGTCAGTATTGTCCCTGAACAAGGAAAGACAGAATAAAATTTGATGACCAAGGACTTGTCTACAAACAGTTAATCCGGAGCGGTTTCATTTTCAACAGCTCCATGCATGGCTACCTCTTGAGGCATGTAATTTCCTTTCTGGTGCCTGATTAGTACAACCTGCTTCTCCAAATTAACCTGCAGACAGTAGGATTGAAAATACTAAGTTAGTTGACGGGAAACCGCCAACAGTAGCCAGAGAGATCATCATAGCACTCAAAATAAGCCCTAGGCATCATCCAGGGCAAAGTGGCATATAGCAGTGATCCAAGCCTTCTCTCTGACCCATGAGAGTCAGGTCATAATTTGCTATAGAAAATGTCTACTTCTAGGCAAGACTCTTGAAATTAATGGAGTTACAGCAGGGATAAATTTGATGCCAGATGTTCTACAGCAGAAAGCAGTAACAGTGCTCCTGAAGTGCATTCCCAGCACTTCAGCAGAGATCTAGAGTACAGCAGCCTCCCTCTGGGTCCTCTTCTGTCACAACTCAAAGGGAAAAGAAAGGTAATACAAAGGATCAGTCCACGACAAAGCTGACTCCCAGGGCTGTGGGATTCGATATTCAAATCTGAGTCTACCCACCTCTTCAGCAGTGGTACTGTGATAGAAAAAGGCTACTTGGAGGGTTTGAGCTGTAAGGTCAGCAGCCACCTTTGTGAGCATTTTCCTGTGGCAGCAAGACCCGTCTTTTAAGGCGCTAAGTATAAACGTCATCACCATGAACTTAAAGGAAAGCACATTCCACAGTAGAGTGTTCAAATCTTTCCACTGGCCTATTTGTAAATTAACTGGACTGTAGGTTGTTAAGTGTGCACCAAAGGTAAAGTGCCTTCATGGCATGCAAGACCAGCCAAGGGAGCAATCCTTTACTTAAGTATGTAATGTCATACTGCTATTCCATCTCATGCTGTACATCAGCTGTAAGGGGATATGAAATGGACCTAGAACAGGACTGGCAGCTGTTATTTTCCAGTCTACAGCCTTCATGATGCAACAGTGAGTGCAAGCAAGTCATAGACATGAAAACACTCATTGAGGCAAGGAGTCTACAAGCCACTACCAACTCTTGCTGTGAAAATGGAAGCCAATTTCTGTTTCAGCTAAAATACCACATGCAGTAAACTGCTAAAGATCGGCATCTCTGCTGGCTTTTTTATGGGACAGCCATAGATAAACTCTGTAGTGTCAGTGCAATAGCCATCAAAAAGCCTGGACTGACACTCCAAGAGCCACTGGCATTATCCTGATACATCCCACTGATATGATACAGGAATGGAAACAAAGCACAGCCTAACCCCCCAAAATCCTGAGCTGTCCTATCAGGATGAGGTGGAACAATTTCTAGTCAAATTGAGCTAGTTGTGTTTCATTTTTAAATCATCCAAACTAGATCAATCAACCTGAGATAAAGAATACAATTAAGTCTATGCGGTCTGTTTTCTACCAAAAGTGATAACTCTGTAACCAGTGTGGTCTTGTAAGATGGAAAGAGACAGAGAGCTGGAGCCAGACACAGATCCCCAGCTAGAAATTACTGCCGGGTTCTGCCTGCATATGTTTTGCAGGCAGATGCGAGCTTGTTCTGCCCTGCTCCACACTGCCTGAGAGCTAGGTCACCATCATTAGTGGTACTAAACATAAACGAAAAGCCTTGCTGAGAGGGAAGGTATATGAATGTGGGCTCAATGCCATGCTAATACAGCTACAAAACCACCAGTCAGCTCAAGAGTGTGAGTAGAGCTCGTTCTCATCTGCATCCGAAAGGCATCAAAGACATACCCTAGGATACCAATTCTCTACCCATTTCCAGGGGATTTCTGTCTTTGAGTCACCATTTATTTCCCCAATAAAAATACGTTACCCTGTATGTTTTGTTTTCCACATTTCTGTAGTAAAAGCAACAGAAGTGGATATAGTTACATTCTAATGTTGGCTTCAATCCAGGCACTTTGCTAGTATAAAATCTGGGTTAGTGCCAGAAACTCGTATTTCACTCCCTTTTGATTCCCGCTCCGTGCCATCCAACCCACCCACATGCTGAAGGACAATTGCCTCCTGCAGAAAGAAGAAAACTAATGAGATCAGACACGTTCTTCCACCATAGTATCGGGCAGCAACAACACGCAGTACCGCACTAGACATACTCCCAACATTTCAAAGCCAAAGAAATGTCATTAGCACAATGCAAGTTTTCCCAGTGGAACAACTTAATTTTGGAGATGCCATAGGTCAGCTGGCTACACAGATAAAACCAGACTTAGTTCCTAACAAGTGTACCCCTCTGAATTCTGCATGAAACGTCAGCCCTTGTTCATTACCAGTTCTCTCACCCTGCACTTCGACAGGTTTATTTCTGCCGCTGTATTGCACCTCTCAGCTTTGAGAGCAGCCTTGTCGTGCTTTTTTACAAGCCTGCTCCTGAACAAGTAACAAGTAGTTATAACTATACTGTTTACATGCTGATAGAAGGGCTGGATTACAACAGTGAGGACTGAGGTCAGGGGATCCTCCATAGGTATATCAAGACCCTTCTCCTATAACCTGTGCTGCAGTCTTGCATGAGGACCCTGAGGATGAGGATGGAGTGGGTGATAAAATCAGGCAGTGCTCGTTGTGCCAGAAGGCCAGTGTCACATGGGGTTTGGATAAGATGTGTGCACAGAGACAGAGTCAGAGGAGGGAGGGTGTCCCAGGTCACCGGCTCACCCTGTCTCCCTCTGAGGATATAATTTAGCCCCTGAGCTGTGCTTCTGTTCAAGTGCTGTGCAAAACTCAGCAGCCAAGGCAGCAGCCCTGAGGAGAAAAGAAAGTAACGTTTCTGGTGAGTCTGTCAGTTAAATATTAGCTCCTCTGAGCCTATAGGCAGTTTTTCTTCCTGCGAGACATAGCCCACTGTCTGCTGGTCTGCGTCAAGAGTGCTCCCTCCAGAGCCCCTTCCTTCTTAAGCAGATGGACTGAGGCCTGAAGCCTCCACCTGTGCTTCTGGGGTGGCCACTTATCGAGAAAAGGGGTGGAAGGATTGCGATCTCCAACTCTTGTAAGCACGATTCACTTTGAAGATAAAAATTTTCTTCAGAGTGAGCTTTCCTTCAAGTTTGCCAAGAAACAACATAACATGTTCTATCAAAAAAGTGATCATGTTCTTTCAGTTTTATTCAAACTCATTAAAACAAATAACTGATAATCTTGCTTATAAAAAGAAACAAAATTCCTTAATTCCTACAGCAAAAATTACATGACCTGCTGTATGTGACACTGTAAAATACCCAGAGTCAGTAGCTACCAGATCATATCCTTGAGCATTTTCTTGAACTAATGTTATCTACACAAGAGAAACAGAATATGGGCTTTTTATTATGTAAAAGAGATTCCTTTCAATCTAATAACCTCTCTGCCCTCAGTCTTACCCAGCTTGGGGTAGAGATATGACAGTGATTGCTAACTTCCACAGGAAATTAAGTCAAACAAGAAAGCAACTGGTTTGAATATATATGATGGTTGCAGAAGAACTAAACTGTAGAAGCTTCTCAGACTGACAGGCCCTCGCTGCGGTGTGTGAGAGTTAGAAGAATTTCTCTGCCAGTCGCAAACATCCAAAGCCATCATCTCTTCTTTGCACAGAGAAGTGCTTTTCAGAACAACTCAGCATACTCCCATTGCAGCTGAGTCAGCCTGCAACCAGATGCTGATCTCATTTCACTGTAAATGCTGTGAGATTCCATTAGCTTCAGCAGATTTACATCAAATTTACAGGGATGTGAGATTAGCATCTGCCCTGGCTCCTCTAGAACGAATACTAAATTCCATATTATGCTTGTTCATGCACTATCTACTTTACCTTAGCCATGCTCTGCGCAGAGATTACCTATTTATGACTATGTGCAATTGCAATGTTAAACATACACTTTTTAATTAAAAACAAAAAAAAAAGATAATTGAATGGAGAAATAAGAGAATTAACCAGAAACACATTGGGGCACAAAACAGGAGGATCCTGCACTAACATCTTGTCAATCTGATTTTTGCAGCATCAGTGACATCTCAAAAAGCTACGTATCTGGCACAAACACTGAGAAAATACTTCAATTCTTGCTCACAGAGATGGCAGCAACAACCAAATGAAATGAAAATTCACAAGGACAGAATTTCACTCCAAATTTGCTGCAATGGATTCAGACCATACTTCTTTCCAGGACTTGTGGTAAGTCATCTTTATCTAATGTAAATGGAGAAGCATCTCATCTCCGAGTGCTGTGTCCTTTGCTCTCTATCTCAAATCGCACACTACACAATAGGGGCTTGTCTGCACAGAGGCCTGGCTGGCACCGCTGTAACTAAAGCACAGTTCCACCTGGGCCTGCCAGGCTGATGCTCCATACCAAAATAAAAGTAATTTAGTCTGGAATACCTGTTCCATCAGGTTTATCAATCTAAACAATGTGAATTTTCCAGGATATAGAGCTGCTTGCAACAAAGTCTTCCATACTGTGTGTCCTGCCCTCTCTAGCTCCCCAGTGTCTGAGAGCAAGCCCACAAAAGCCCTGTGATCCATTTCAGACCTTTCAGTCACATTTCCAATTGCATTTAGCAGCGCACAAGCCTTGCATTGGTGACCCATGGAAGGGAGGACAGTATTTGCATCAAGTCTTTGAGCCACTGACTCTCAGCAGCAATGCACACCATCCATTTAGAGATAAATGGGATGTGGTCACACCTACCTTCTCCCTGTTGCTGTGTGCGGTGAGGGATCTGTGAGCAGCCCCCCGCAATGCTGTTCTGTAGTTATAGAAGTTACCAGTAGGGTCCATCTGGTGCTAGACACACAAAAGACGACATGTTGGTTAGAAAGCAACCTGGGTCCTCTGAAGACAAGTTTACCCTCAGTTGTCGCAAACCCTGCACAGAGCCTAGCCTACATCTTCAAAAATGTACATACACACAAAACCCCATGAACCAAAGATACGATGAGAGGGCTACAGATCACGACTGTTCGTACCTTTGATTTTTCTAGGAACAGCTTACTGAGCTTTTATGTGAAGAATAAGGACTGCATATTTTATATATATGCCAAATCCTGGAACCCTTGATACAAAAACCAACCTTGGGCCTTGTTTGCTCGACATCCAAGATATAGTTTTGGAAGCTTTACACTCAGCGTTGTGTCCATGGCCAAACAAAACTGGCATCAGTGGAAGCACTATGGCTTGCATACAGGCTGACATTTTTGGTTTTGTTTTGGTTTGGTTTTTTTTGTTTGTTTGGTTCGTTTGTTTGTTTTTTCCCCCCTCCTCCTATTTATTTGAGTGCTCTGATTCCCGATTCCCTTCTACATATCAGCAGCTTCACACCTTCCTCACTACACCTGGGAAACTTCAGCCAGAATCTGGCCCTCTGCCTGTGAAACATGTCTGCAAACATCGCATAGCACTTTTTTTTTTTTTTTTTACCTCAAGAATGAAAAATTTGGCTGTTTTCACTTTTGACCAAGTCTTCTTTAGCCTGGAAACCGGACTCATGTTCATTCCAGCTATGAGTGAGAAAGAAGAAAAGAGAGCCATGGATAACAGTCGGGTTTCATTTTTCATCTGTGACAGCTGATGGAGAGACCTGGCTAGAAGCTGTACTTACAAATGATTGCCATCAGTGAATTAAAATTCCCTATGTTAAAGCACTCTCGGGCAACATCAATGAAGAATTCGATGACTTGTGCTCGCTGTTTCTTTTTTGCAGGCTGCAATTAAAATAAATGCATATCTGTAATAAGCATATGCAGAATTGGAGGGCATCTTAGGCATTTGATCCATACATTGCATGAGTCCACACATAGCTCACGCCATCTGCTACCAGTCACTGGCCCTAATTCTCTTCCAGCAACCCAGTGGATTCTGGTGACTGGCAGTCTCTAAAATCAAAGCTTTCATTGCAGTGACACAGAAGAAATTCACGGCAATTCCCAGGCTCACCACAGTTAATGTCTTAGTGCTGGAACAGGCAGCCCCAACAGCCCTGAAGCAGCTCAGCTCCCTGCTGGCCTCCCTCAAGTCAGTGGGCACATGAGCACAGACTTTCCTAAGGGCAGGATTTCACACCCATATAACCACAGCATCTTTGTCCCAGAAAGACTTTGTTTCACTGCATTAATCCCGCTCCCCGCTTCTGGACCTTCTAGCAATATGGCCAGGCCAAATGGTAGCTTGCATTTTAAATCCACATTTTAATTGGAATGGAATCACCCCACCTTTTCCAAAGATGATCTTCAAATGGTAGTTAATGCTTTTGAGTCACAGGCTATCTAGGTTGTTTATACTATTACTATTCCTTCCTTCCACGCCTTTTCTGAAGGAGAAAACATTCATTTCATTTTGATGGGGCCAAGTTAAACAAACTAAAACCACTACCAAGTTAAAAAATGACTAGTCACAGCTACAGTAATGGGCAGCAGGACAAAGAGCCATGCAATGGGAATTCACGTGCACAACAGAGCTTTAGGATGACAGATAACAAATACTGTTCCACTAGAATCTTTTCCAGCAGAAATCTCATAGGATAATTCAAGGCATTTTTTCCTCTCTTTTTCCCTGCAGGGTTCATTATTCCACACTGTGCTCCTACTACATCAAGAGAACAGCGTATCCCCTGTGTGTCACCAGCTCTGTTTTGCAATATGTTTGTCATTTATCAGGTCGCTTCTACGAGTGCAGTATTACTAAAACTTACCATCAGATGCTTAGCTAGTCATAAGAAATAAATCCCCAGGTTTGCCTAGTAATGTAGAATCTCAAACTGGTACTTCAGGCATGTGGTAAAACATGCCACATACTTTTCACTTACCATGCAGATTTCTGTTGCTACAAGATAGCAGAGCCTATTGAACCATTTCACATAGGCCTCAAGGTTACTCGTCTTCTTCTGTTCACTGAAACAAGTCTGAGGAGAAAAAAAGCACAGAAAGACATGTAACTGTGTTTCAGTTAGCTGCCTGCTAGCTAAGATAAATACTACATAAAGGTAATTATTGGCCACATCTCTCATGCACATGGAAGACTGTGCATTAAGGGCCCCTTTCAAAAAGTCAGTGGGTGGGTGGGTGGCTGGCAGATGCACAGGGTCTAGCTGAGCGTGTCACACCGCACAATTCACACTAGTGTCTAGAAAACAGCCCCATTTTGCCTGTAGCAAGTGTTCACCAACACAGTCTGCACTGACCCTTGTTCACTGGGCTATTAACAGCCGGGCCACTGCAGGATTCAGACAGCAACAAGAAAATGCAGAAAAAGTAAGACAAGCACAGTCTTCCACCACATGCTCAGTTTGCAGCTTTGATTCCAGAACTTCCTTCACTTCAGTAAATGCAATCACCCGCAGACCTTTTCTGGAGGGGAGACACCAAAATTTAGTGAAGTGAACAAGAGATATGCAAGAGAAAACACAGTTCTAGTTGCTTCTTTATGGGAAAAAAATATTTCCCTTATTGAGTTTTCAGGATAATAGGCTCTCTAGCGACCAGCTCTGTCTTGATGGCTGCTCTTGAAGAGGTCACCTACATGCCAGAGATACTTCACTGATAAGAGTCATTACAAGAAGCACATTTTTCACTTTTTTATATGAAACTTAAAAATTCCCATAACCGATACAGGCTGTGGGAGCAGATACTTGGCTGAACTCTTCCAGTTCCTTTGACATCAACAGATAATCTGACTTCAGCAGGGTGACAGGGCAGTTCACACAGCCTGAAGATGTTGCTTGGGCTTAGAAGAATTCAAGTCCTTTTCCCAGCCCTAAATTCTTAGACTGTCCATCTAGGACACACTGCTCTCTAGAGTTCACGTGATTCATTTGAACATTCACTAACATCCACTAGAGGGTATCAGAGAATACTGATTTTTTGTTTTATTAAGATGATCATTTCCCCCAGCTACCTTAAATACATGCCACTAGGAAGAAAATCACAATGCATAAACACAGATCCATTAATGTCAATGGGATTACCCACATTATGTAAGTTAAACAAGTGACTAAACTCCCTTAAGAAATGGGGCTTAGTGTGATTCCCAAGGTAATTCAAAGAAAATATTCACCTGTGATTCTGTACACAGGCATGTTTAGAAACAGAAATCACAGCACCATGCTATGGAGCAAATCTTAACAAGCCTGAAATTCCTACCCACTTTATGAGTAGACTATATATACAATTAAAAATATATTTTAAAAGCATCTCAAAAGTAAATGTCAGCAAGCAGCATGTAAATATCAAACAAAACAAAGGAAACCCAAAGCAGCCAATCTACCCACAGCAGTTGCTTTTCACGCACTCTGTGGTATTTCTTGTTCCCTGTTACAGCAAAAAGTACACAAAACCTAGGTTTTGTTCTGAATATGGTATTTCCGTCTCAACACTGCTGTCCTGTGCCAGGGCATAAGAACCACAGCTAATACCACAAAACTTGTGAAAAATGTGCAACAGTTAAAGTTGAAACAGACTGCTTTTTAAAGGTTAAGATTTATAAATGGCAACAATATTTAGCACCTCCCTAGCATCTTCCATCTGCAACTCAGAGTGCTTGATAAACATTCATAAGTGAAGCCTTTTGAAGCCCTCATGCAAGAAAGATGTTTAATATGATCTCCAGCTGGAGGGAATTCAGACCAGAGCCAATTCCCTGTGGTTAACAGGAGTGCTCTTCATGGGTCGGGGAATGACATACCATTCCACGTAAGGATCCCTCGGCTATACCTTACCCTGGTGTGGAGGCTCTTCTAAATCATCACTGGGGCCTCTGGTCAGCCCAGGCAAAGGGTGGAGAAAAATTCCAGACTACCTCTGCTTTCAGCCGCCTTGTTGGCTTGAATCCCAATAATTTGTTAGTGCCGTGTCTTGTGTGAAAATGTTTCGGCAGTTTTGCTTTACTAAGTAGATCCTCCTGAGGGAAGACATTGCCTTGAACTTAAAAGGCAATGCAGTGGTGCATCCCTGCTTTGCGCCTGTTATTTTCATTTGAAGAACATGCATAACTGTCAAATAGCTTGTCATAGTCTGTCAAGAAGATTTGCTTGGATTTCCCATCCCACCATTATTTTAAGGCTCTCCTCATTCTAATCCTTCCCATCCATCTTAGCTGATGTTTCCTTACATCTACCTTGTAAGCTCAATTTCTCTTCAAATCTTGGTGGTGTTCTGTGCTGGCCCTGCATTTGAAATTCCAGATACAGCTACAGCCGCTGTGCGCACATGAGTTTATTACTGAACATTCCCTTCATCCTCTTAGCATCCCTTCCCCTCTATGGCTTTATACAATTTGATTTCAGTCATTGTTGCCTCCCTCCCATTCTTCCAAAATTCACTCAAATGTAGTGCCCTCAGTTGGTCTCTTCCATTTTACTTCACAACAGATATGACAATTGTTCATTTTCAGTCTTGTCCCTCATGTTTGCAGCAGGTTGCTGAAACCTCACTGTAGCTGGTTTGATATTTCATGTTTCTGATGCACTTTTGCTACCTTGGGGTTCCTTCCCAAAGAATGTGATCAGTGCTCAGAATACTCGAAACACCATTTCTGCCTATTTCCCTCTCCCAGAAAGCAACTACAGAATCTCCATAACTGCAATAAGAGAAGGAAAAAGCCCAATGTTGCACTTTTTATTCATCCATCCATCCATCTTTTCACCATTACAAGCTATTCTGGTGCTCTTTTGGCAGCACTGCAAACAGAGGTCTTCCTGTTGTGTTCAGCATCCAATGATGAAATTCTGCCATTGATGTATGATCTCAGTGGGAGCCCATATGCAGTTCAGGGGAAGAATTTTCCACCCTCTTTCTTTTCTGGCAGTATGTGAAATCTCCGACTCTCCCTCTCCAGCCAGGAAGCCTCTTTCCTTATTGAGGCACTGAAATGCCGCTTCAAACCCCGCTGGAATCAGTGGAAAAGCTCCAACTGGCTTGCACAGACTTTGGAGGAAGCCCTGATCAGGCACTCCATTCCCTGCGGTGCTTTGGGTTAAAAGCTATTGTGTAGAGAGAGAAGAGTATGTTGATTCATGACGCACTGACTCATTACTGTGGTGTCTGGGCACACATTATGGGCATTACATCACGTCCAGAGTCTTTGCGCCTTCAGCGCTGGGAACAGACATTCCCTGGTTATGTACAGCCACAAGCCATCTGCCCCGGTCAAAGCAGGTTAGGAGGAACAAGCCAGAAAGCAGAACATCAGGGTGCTGGCCAGTCTTGGGCTGGGACATACTCTCACCAGGAAGGAATGGCAATGACCTGCCAGTGAGAGATCTACCAACACGTCCCATCCTTGCCACAAGAATACAGGTCTTCAGTTGGCCTGGTCCTGGTCAACATGTGCCCCATGTGCCTGCTCTTACAGATCTCATCACGTTCATCTAGAACAATGCAAAGAAATCATACCTTAGTGCCATCCAGAGGGTCTTTATGTACAAATGCCTGCACAAACTCCTCAGGTCCAATGTGACTTAGCCTTTCCTATTAGGGGAGGGACAGAGAGAAAGAGAGAGAGGACGAAATAAGAAAGCACCCCAGAATCTCTTCTGTTTCTCTTGGTAAGACACTCCCATTATCTGTCAGCTCTGAATGGTGTTATTGAACTGGTAGACAGACAGCCAGCACCAGACATTAAAATTCATAAGAACAATTAGAGTTATTTCAGCAGAAAGAAGAAAATAAGAATAAATAAGTCTCATTACTGACAAGCCACAGTATGAGCCCTCTCCACTGAGCAGATAGAAAGGTGCTGGATGCACAAGACCCCACTCTGGGAGCCAGCAGACTTCAGTTCTGTGCTTGGCGTGGCCACAGACCTGATGTGGTCTAGCATTACTCAATAGCCTTGTTTCCCAGCTGTTAAAATGGCAGTAATGCTGTGATATGGTAACCACAGCAATCCATTGCTTATCTGCACACACTCTGACCCTACTTCCCTACCTAGTGAAGCTCAGGTGATGCCCTGGGGTGGTGGCTCTGTGCCACTGGGGAAGGAAGGCATTGAAGATGCTTGTCCTTACACTAAAGGCATTGCTTACACTGTAGAGTGTCCCAGACATTAACCAAAAGAAGAGTAAATAAAGCTTCTAGATCTCTCTTGGTAAAAGACAGGACATTTCCACGAGCTCCTGAACAAACCTGGCAGTTCCAGCCATGCCACTGGCCTTCTTAATAGGCTTTTCAATTCCCTTAAACATGTTTATGAGAAAAAAATATTTTCAGTAGGTTGCAGGTTGCAAAGATATTTCGGAGGAGGTATTTTGGAATTCCTACAGCCCGAACTTAGGACACTCAAGTAAGAATAAAATCAATGGTAGTTTTTCTTAAGTGAAAATTTTATGGCTACTCCCATGCTATTTCTCTTGGCTTCTCACCTTGCCACTGATAACTGTATAGGACTCTTACTAACAAATAACTGTTATTAAATAAGTAGCAAATAATCCTTACTAACAAATAAACATCTGACAGTTTTAGTGCAGAATAGCTGGTGTACCAGACGTAGTAAGTAAAAGAGAAGGTAGAGACCACTGATGACAGTAAAGTAGAATGAAAACCTCTGGCTGCATCAGTTTTAAAAGTGCGGTGGTGCCTTGGTTACAGGGAATCTCCCCTTGGAAGACAGTTGTACTGTGGAGGAAAAGAAAAGCAAGAGAAAAACTCCCAGCAAGATGACTTCTACTCTCTGGCTTAAGCTATATAAAGCAAAGAGAGCCTAAGTTTCACATTCAGAAAACTAACCGAGGTGAGAAGGTGATCCTACATTTGGGGTTTCTGAGCTATTCCACATCTTGATAGATAGAATATCAACTACCTTCAGAATTCCCAAGGCTAATTCCATGATATTCACTCCAATCCACAGTCCATTTCATGGGTTGTGTTTCCAGCCTTCCTCTCAAGGATGAACACTGTCTACAGGAGGACAGGCAGCAGGGAATCATTACAGCATCAAGAGAACTGCAGATGGCAGCAATGTTTTGTGTTCTTCTGTGAACATCCAGGAGGTCTACATGGAGGACCTGAACCTGGGAGAAAGGTGTGCAACACAACAGTCTGTCCAACATCTTGGTACTGCAATTGGAGCGATTACCATCAAAATCCTGCTTGAGCATGGACTGCAGTTCAACGTGGGAAACAGCAGGACTTCATGTGGGTGCTATTTGCACACCCTTGTATATCCATGCACAAAGTCCCAAAGGGAAGAATGAAAAACACATCAGACAACTCAGATGCTTTGTGTATCTGTAGGAACAGATTTGAACTGTTAAAATTTCTTCCAAATTAATAAACGGGTTAATGACCAGCCATTTTAATAGCACCTTCAGGTTGTGGGGCTCAGAGCACCTTCCAGAAGTGAGAATGCCTTGATCTTCCTGGGACTATGATCTACATTTCAGAAATAAGCAAGCTGAAAAAGTGACCCGCTCCAAGATGCGCAGGAACACTGATATATAGCTTTCTTCCCAAGCATCTCTTAACCTGTCAAACCCTGAGTCCTGCTGCAGTGCTGATACAGCACAGGACGTGCTGCAGCAGTGCAGGCATTTTTGGGTTATGTCTGGAATACTTAGCAGCTGATGGCTTAAAATACTATCTCTGACTGCAGAAGTTGGGAACCATTCCCACTTACCAGCTCCACATGTGTCAGCTGCTGAGCCAGAGTGTAAGGGTCACTGCAGACGCTCAGGATTTCTCTCTGAATTGATGGAGGTTTACTTTTAAAGGCAACCAACTTATCAGAGACAGCAGCACTGATCTTGACAATCCCTTCTTGCCCATGGCTGAGGGTTGCAAGCTTCTGATTCAGGGTTTGCAAAAGCTGATTCATCTTTTTCCAGTAGGCCTAGAGAGACAGGGAGAGACAGAAACATAAACCACCCACAAAACTTGACAAAGGAGTGTTTTTATGGTGAATTTTGTCTTCTGCAAAATACTCCTAAACCAGCAACAGGTTACCAGTTTCTTTTCAACAAGCCTATTTCAGAATAACCAGTTGGCTTAATTACAGTTCTGTGCTTGGACTACAGAAACAGACTGCAGTCAAGAGAAGAGGCAGGCAGGACTGGTCCGTTGAGCTGGCACTGATACTCCCATATTCCTGCTAACACCAGGATCAGAGGAGAGGTAATGCAACAACATGAGTTACTGCAGCTTTCTGGAGCACAACAGCATTTGGTACCTATCCTTTATGTCAGCTACATGTTGGCCAAGGACTCTACCTGTTAGTGGTGTCTAGTTAACTCTTACTTATTAGGAATAAGAAATGTTTCTAATGCTATTCTCGCCATCTTTTTGAGCTGAAAGCAGCAGAAGCATGCTGCTACTTGCTACCCAGTTGGAGTGGTCTGAGTATCGTGTAGCTTTGAGTATTTAATATCTAAAATGTTAATTGCTACTGAAGGAAGCTGATATCATATTCCAGTCACAGCCAGGTGCTCAGCAGGATGATCATTACTAAGTTGCTCAGGTTGTTCTCAGAGCTGGAGCAGCTCTTTACAGACAGTGATGGGAGCTGCTGGCCATGGAGGATGGACAGAAAGAAAAGTCTTCAACTCTTCATGACTGACAGATGCAGACATCGTAAAACTGAGGTAACTGGTCAATGGGCTCTAAATACAAGGATTAATTGGAAATGTCCTTGGGCAAAAGCCTCACATGGAGCACGAGGTGTACCCTGCTGAGGAACATGGCCTCATGGGCTTTCCCAGCCAGAGAAAGGCGCATCAGGCACTGATGCAATGGGTACTTGCTCAATTTCAAAGAGCACGGTCACTTGGGAAAACAATTTGCAGCCTGGTCTACTCTTCCAGCTCCTCTTCCAGCACAAAGTGGAGAGATCCTCTGGCTGCTTACAAGTGGAATAACTTTTTGCTCCCCATCCAAACAGAATTTAGTAATGTCAAGTTGCCAGTAACATCAGTTTGTAATCTGTCAGTGTGAAACCAGAGCTGGCAAGGAGCCCACTTCTGTTACATCTGTACTGCGCAGCAGATGTACACCCTGGCACTCTCCACGCAGTCCACATCATCACAACAGGGACTTGGCCGGATTGTGCCTTCCCACAAAGACCAATACACACCTGTGTCACATCCCAAGCTGGACACAGCCCAAGTGAAGTCTTGGGAAGTACTCCTGAATCCCATGGTTTAGATCCAGCCTTCATCTTCTTCAGAGTTTTGTAGACTTTGGATAGTCTTCAGTGTTAGGCATTGACAGCATTCATGTTCTAGATGTTTAAGGTACCAGAAGCCAGAGTCAGTGCTCTTCTCACCTACACAGGATCCCATCTGCACACTGGAAGTAGCATCTCCTACTACTTCACAGTGAAGAATAACATGCTTACATCTACCCTGCTTCCATTACAATCTGAGGCTGGAAACCTTTAGAACATACCAAGCGCTTCAACTTTTGCTGTAACACTTTTAACTTTCATACAGCTTTTCTAGAAGAAGGTTTCACATTGCTGAGGAACCTCTCATTTCACTCAAGGAAGATGCTTTCTTGAGCTGGACTGGAACACGGGCCAGGTAAGCAGGGTGTAGTCAGGCTTTTTTCCAAAACAGAGCTGCTAAGTCCAAAATGAAGCAAGTACCTAGAAGGCAGGAGGGACTTGTCTTGGAGAATGACAACACCTGTTCCAAATAGGAAGGAAATCTCACAGAAAATTCAGTGAGGAAGATGTAAAAATAAAGAATTGAAATAATTTTTAGAAAAAAAAAATCTTTGAGTTTTCATCTGTTCCTGATGTACACTAGCTCCAAGGAAGAGAGACTACTGGCTGCCTTCACGTAAATCCTCATTCAAACAGATGGTCACATTTTTGATTTACAAAGGCTGTCCTGGACCCAAACTACTGACCATCATCTAAATATTTCTCCAGTTTACATCCAGGTGTGTTTGCAAATTTCAGCATATCTTATGAAGCTCTACGAATAGAATGTTATTTTTTAGTGGAAACTCAAATAGTGACATATTTGGTATTTTGTGAACATATTTTGTAAACAGGGGAATTAATTTAGGGAGGTGTGGGGGGGGCAGACACAGCACTGAAATCCAAGTTTTCTACTGAACATAAATCATTTGGCTAAAAACATTTTAGCTGAAAACCCAGTTCTCTTTCAAAAAGGCCATGTCTGTGCAGTATCGAATTCTTCACTATGTGGATGAAAACCCAAAAAGCAGCATAAAATTGCCTGAAAGACATGCATATTAGCCAGTCTTTCAATAAATCCTTATCAAGAGATCCAGTTTCACCTGGTTTTGTAGGGAATATGGCACAAAAATGTAGATATAGACAACAGTAAACAAAGACTCAGGTAAGCCAACCACCTAATAAAGAATGAAATAAGAGACGTACTTAATGGACACAAAAAACCTATTCAGAAATTAGAGCTCTTGAAGGGACTCACTGAAAATTGGTTGGGTGCACTCTTGCCTAAGAAGCTTTTCTGTGCATGCTGGGGGAGAAATTAAAAAAAAAAAATCCTGCTTTTGCCCTTTTAAAAGCATTTCCTGCCTTCTTTAAACTATGTTCACTAAGTGAAAACAACATTGTCCATTACCTTCAACATGCTGGTAATTATCCTGCCACAAAGTGACCCCCCATTGTACAGGGGCTGCATGCTGGACTCTATCAACCGATTTCACTTCATTGCCACATTAATAGTCAAAAGAAGCATACTACTATTTAATATTTAAAGAAAATGTTTCATTCTTAACTGGGAAAGTTCTTCTGAAGACAGCAGGCCTCAGCAGGTGGCTTAGGAGCTCAAATTTTAATTAAAATTTCTAACTCTAAATGCAAATCATAGCACTTACTAAGAAATGCTTCTCAGCATGGATACCTTTATAAGCACATCACAGAGCCTTTAGAAAGTGGACTCTACAAAGGACAGGAGCATACACTGCAGAGGAAAATCCTGCATTGACCTACATGGACCAGATGACCTCAGAAATCTTTAATTTCTACGATTCGCAATGGGAACAACTTTCTTCCAAACAACTAACGGGCATCACTGCTCTTTTGTGCTGTCCCTTAAAAAAGGAAATTTGCATTTGTAGGATATGAGCTGTTTCTTAAATTAATTATTGATTTTGCTCAGGCATCATCACTTGCAATTACAGTGCCTAGTAATATTTGAAAAACAATGATTTGAACCTAATCCAGTCTGAGGCCCCCCAGGGCACCCATAAGCATTGGTACACAGCTATGCACACTCCAGAGCAAAGGTGTGCAGCGCTTGCTCAGGTTAGGCAAACAAACTATTGCTTTGTATGCAAAAAGTTGATTTTTAGCATTTATGGCTCTTCACCAGGACAGCTACTGCTTTTAAAGAGCACTTGCAAAGCCCCTGTTCTCTGCCCTTTTGTCTGGTTCCTTCTTTTCAGTGGACATGATATTGTTGGTTCCGTACCGGTTTCTCTCACTTCCGATGCTGAAGAGCTCCAAGGCACCTTTCTTGGCGGTTAGCAGGAGCAAGTTCATTGCCTCTTCCCCTTGAGGGAACAGTTTTCCTGCTCTGGTCAATGGAATTGAGGCCACCTTGGCTCTTTCTGAAAGTCCTTTGTGTTCCCTTCACCTCCATCAACATGTCACGCAGCTTCCCCTTCCCATCCCTTCTCTCCCACGTGCTGGTCAGCCCAGCCAGCCAGTCCATGCCAGCCTACAACTACCCAAAAGTGCCAGCGGTGATGCCAGCCTAGCCCAAGAGCAGCTGTTCCATTTCTCTCATTTCACATGGGTAGGAGGGTCCAATTTAATGTCTGTTGTGCTACAACCCTGCTAACTCCTCTCTTTTCTCCACCCCTCTCTTTCTCAGCCTCACAGGTATGTGCTTTTTGTTCTACCGAACTGCACCCATCTGTAACCTGAAGCCAGGCCTTGATGCAGCCAATGGAACTGAATTCTTCCACGTCCCATGGTTAACCTAGAAGTAATTAGAGACTCTCTATGTACTGTTTGCTCTTATCCTTATTATTTTCATGGACTTTGTGGTATTTTTAATGTTTCTGAATCAATTTATGGGGTTCACCCACCTGAATTTGCAAGCAGGTCTTCCGGAGACTCCATTCACTGTGTCCTACTTTGCCACACACATGGCTCACACATTTGAATACCAAGACCATGCAGCCATCTAGACTGAGTTTCTGCCCAGCAGGCCACACACTGCTGTCTTCTGCCACTTTAATGCTCCCAGAGAAGCTACATGTCCATAAATATTTGTATTTCCTTTAAACGTAGGGATTGTCCCTTGCTATGTCACCATATCAGCCAAACAGGCTGGATTCAACAGGAGCTACCTCAGCCCATAGATCCTGTGAACTTTGATGGGGATTCCAGTGGCATTAGTCAAACTCTGAGCAGGGTCTGCTGCTCTGTGCCTGCTTGTCTCCTGTCTGGGTCCTTCCTTTACAATATCAACCAGCTCGAGCATAGGACCTGTGAGTTCTTTTACACAGGACAGGAAGGAGTAAGCCAACCCTTGTTAGATTCACTAATGAAAAAGATGACAAAATGCAAAGATTGTTTCCAAAAAATTACCAGACCGAAGACACGTAAAGTAAAGGAATGGAAAGTTAGATTTTGGCACAGATGATGAAGGACATAAGCAAATGGAGAAGGTGAGACAAAAAAGGATCATAAATGCCCTTAGAGAAAGGAAGCCTTCATCAGGTACCTTCAGGCAACTGATAATCTTTTTCAGCTTCCCAATGCAATCACATGACAACTGGTTGCTTGCTCCACTCCTCATTCACTAAACTAAACATCCGGGAGCGGTTCCTGAGACAGTGCTGTGCCAGGATGGTTGGTCTCAGGTCATGATACTTCACTCCTCTGCTAGACTATAACTTGGAAGATCACACCTCAGTTGCTATTTGAATTGTGACCACCACATTCAGTCCAGGCTATCCCTTCAGATCTTCCGTCTGTAAAATGGGAATGTTATTATCTTACAATCTGATGTGCAGTAGATAAATTCCACCGATCACTCTGACATGTCCCCATGTCACTGCCACCTAAACTGAGAGATGTGGCTTTCAGGGAAGCTTCTACAGGTTTTAACCGTTAAAGGAGAACAAAACTGTAAGAGTATCCAGGAAGAGGCATGGAACAGAATGTAGCAAAACGAGGAAAATGAGAAACCAAGTGGAAAAATGAACTTCACATCTCCACGCAACATCCCAGGTCAGACATCCTCACCTCATCACACGGGGCTATCCTGTGAATCATGTCTTTCAGATGGCCAATCATCAGCTCTTCCTGAAAGTCATATGGGAATGTCTCTGTCCACTCTGTCAGCAACTGTAAGATTTTGGGTCCAAATTTTCTGATCCGAGCCTGAAATGGAAACCAGAATGATGGATAGGAATTGAAATGTGTTTACTCATTAAAGTCTACCAGCAAATATGTATGTCACTGAACGTGGGGCCAGATTTTCAAAGAAGGCACTTATGGTTGCACCTGCAAAATCTTCACACATGCAAACAAATAGTGTGGTGCACAAATGGTAAATTTTGGCATGCAAAATATACCAGAACTTAGATGCATGCACAACTGTCTGTTTGGCATGCACATTTAAGTATTCTGCACATGCAATTGGCCAGTTCATGGTTGGATGGACATTTTGTTGGTGCAACCTTTATACCTTTTTTAAAAACATCTGGCTTTTTTGCTGATTTGAACCATATGTTCTTCCCTTTTGTACTTACAACCCTCCTACATTTTCATCCTTCCCTGAAAAATTGATTGGAATGTATTTCTTGACCAACAAAAGAGGCGTTTTTTGCTTCTTTGCTTTCTGGCTGTATAAAAAAGCCGCTTAGTGACCAGTGGCAGATGTAATATGAGGAAGAAAAGAGGGACAAAACACCAGCACTTCAGTAACTTTACCTGGGCTACTGATAATGTTGCTCTCTTCCCACATGAGCTCAAGGTCATGATAGGACAAGGACGCCCATTCACATAACACACAGCTGATGCCCACTTTACTTTTGGTGTAGATTTATCTGAGGATGCAGCAGTGGGAATAGTCAGGAAGATATGGGGTAAGGAGGGAAATGTGGGGAATGGCATAATTGGTGCATTAGTGTTATCTCAAAAGACGGCCAGTGCGGCTGCTTCCAAAGCTTTCATCCTCCGTTATCCAAGAACATGTGAAAAGGAAATTGCGTTAAACAACAAACTTCATTTTTATTTACAGAAAACACAGACCAAAACAAACAGCCTTCTTCTGTATCCTACGTACTGTAGCTAAAGCATACCCTGTAATCAGGAAAAATTATGCTCTTGAGCTCCACAGCTCTCTGCTTTTCAACCAAGGTGGTTAAAATGCATATTTCAGCTTTCCAACAACAACAGGTTTCAATGAACCACATCTCTAAAAATAACTGCTGTCAGCTAGCATTAAGCTCACGCTCAAAGACCGGCAGGTGGCTGCTAAAGGGAAAGCTTTATTGGAAACTACAAAGGTCTGGGGAGACATTTGCTCCAGCTGTGTAAACTGCTATTACGAATTGAGGGAGAGGACTTTGTGCAAGTCACAGGACACAGGGGATGGGAGGTCGCTTGTTGTGCAAGGTTTCAAAGTCAGCCCCACTCTCAGGAGCACAAAATCAGCTGTGTCCCACCAACTCTGTGTTACTACAGGCCAGTCCAAAATGCAGATTCACTTCAGGCAGATAGAGAGACCTTCATAATAAAACCGCGTTTGTAATTTCTTTCAAAGTTTAATGAGCAGCAAAACTTTGCAATGCTCACATTTTAATCCTCCTAAACTTGCATCTGTCACAGCACTGGAGAACAGAACCCATCACATCTTAGAAAAATTGTTTTGTTTGGTGCACCTCATCTATTAACACCGACTGTATGGGCAACTCAAGTACCAGCTTTCTAAAGCAGCCTGGCTGATTGCTCTTCATAGTGAAGGCGGAGGTCCTGTTAGTAATGCAACTGGTTGCCTGGACAAAAACAAGGACATGTGTTCAGACCTTGGTGATTCAGTATTTGATGCCAAAAACACTGTTTCAAAGCTGGAAAGGCTGATCTTGAGAATCATTTCAGAATTTGGGGGCTTTTGGAAAGCTGCAACTAATGCACGTTCTTCTCCCCTTCACTGCACTGAAGGTGCATCTTCTGCTTCAGGTAACATGCCGGATAGTTCTTCATCAACAGTCCGAGGAGAGCTTGGGTGGAATCCAGCGCTGAATAGGATCCAGTGAGATCTATCTCCACCACACTGTCTGTGGGACTGCCAGAGGATGCACATGTGTTGTTACACACTGTATCAGTCTGCACAGTCCCTGGGGCAAAACAGGAGGAGTGCCGATGCAGTAACAGTTTGGATTTTCTGTTAGCTTGTCACAGCCTCACTACTGCTTCAACTTGTTCCTGGTGCACCAGACAGCGCTGCTCCGCAGCACAGCTGTGCAGATGATCCATCAGTGTCAGC
The DNA here is from genome assembly GCF_000690535.1 of Cariama cristata. NCBI lineage: Eukaryota > Metazoa > Chordata > Aves > Cariamiformes > Cariamidae > Cariama > Cariama cristata. The sequence continues at coordinate 20,090 of NW_009636421.1, read as the reverse complement.
AACGGGAGGTTAGTGTGTAGTGCATGCTGTTACGTAGCATTCGAAGTGACAGGTAAGGCCAAGAGGAAATATTACTGTACCAGAAGTAAGAAAGCAAAAGGGCAGAGGCACTAAGTAAAAAATGGGAGAGTGGTGTGTTGACATTCGCAATTGACAGTGTGTGAGGTTTATGTCCTACCTCCTTGCATCCCGCAGGCTTCATGAGAGCCTTAAAGAAGTTAAGAAGGAAAGTCACCTGGGAAGACTGAGACAGGGAGAAAGGGAAAATTAGAAGAAGATTTGAAGTGACTAGTGCCTGGAGCATTGCTCTTGGACATGGATACTAGGATGCCTCAATGTCAGGATCTCAGCGGCAACTGTCATACTTTATGAGAAAGTTTCCTTCAATTCAAAGGGAGGCAAAGGACACACACCAGAGCCCCAGAATTCTCTGCCCGTTCAAAATACCTCACCTTTTTCTGCTGTAAAGATAAACTAACCTTGTCCAGCACGGGGTCGTCCAGCCGCTGCTGCTCAATGCACTTGTGACAAACTCGGGACAAAAGCTCATGGGGTTCGATGAAGAGTCTG
>NW_009636421.1:19004-19489 GCF_000690535.1 Cariama cristata | reverse complement strand
GCAGGAATGTAAAGATATAGGCTTTCTGTGGGAGAAAGACAAGCAGATCTGCTGTAAGCAGCTGCACAGTGGGTAATATTAGCCATAAAACCCCTAACTCCCCAGTTTTTGCATTTCCACTGGGACAGACCTTTATCTCTAACAGACGTAAGGATTCTTGACCCTGAAAATGGAACTGGTTACAGTGGGTGCAGGAGGCAGCAGCATCTCCTTCCTCCACAGCATCCACTTCCAGCCTCTGCTTGGCCAAACCCCGTGCAAACATCCAGTGAAGACAGTGTGTAGGTGACTCTACAGGAGCGAGCCCAAGTATAGCCGACAGCACAACCAGGGATGCATGAAGGCCAGTGAAAGCTAAACATGTAGACACTCAGGCATCTCTGTGTTGTACAGGGTTGTGAGTTGCAGACACCCCCAGATTAGTCACATCTTGCTGCTGCCCTCCAGGTCTCACCCAGCCTGTTTTAAGGAATATTTCATTTATT
>NW_009636421.1:0-18973 GCF_000690535.1 Cariama cristata | reverse complement strand
ACCCCCAAAAAATTATTTTTAATAAAAAAAGCCATATCATATACACTCCCACATCTGTGAAGCTGTGGGAAGTTGGCCTGTTGGATGAATCCTTGGATTATTTAAAGTATTCCAGCAGTGAATTTAAAATATATGTATGAATCCTCAGTTGTTTGCATCCTGACCCCTCCCGGCACCTGAATTATCTTCTTTCCCCCAGACCTAGCCATGCTTCTGAGCAGCAGGTATAATATGACATATCACACGTTGCTTAATGAAAATCTCACCGCCTAATCTGTCCATTACCTATTTTTATTGCCTTTCTGTTCTTTTTTTTTTTTAATTTATATGCTTCCTTATTATTTATTTTTAGCTGATCAGAAACTGAGCTGCAGGTAATTTAAAACATGCCATCTGCTCTGCATTGATAACTTTTGTAGTTTTCTAAACTGCCCAGAAGTCGATGCTACTCTGTGCTTTGAAATAAAAGCCTTTCCATAGAGATGTATCAGCACTTAAAAACTCCATCAAACTCCATCCCGAATTCCACTGAGGATGTGCAAAACCCAGTGAAGTCAATGCTTGCAGGACCATAAACCTGCTTCCATTTTAGATCCTCACACTGTTGGTGAAGAAATACTGAAAAGTCACTGATGGAGCATGGATTAGGATCTGGACTGCGCTGTTCAGCGACTGCAAAGTTGGTATGAATATAACCTCAGGTAAATTATGAACCCATTAGAAGGAGCGTCTTTGTTGTCCCTGAGGGAATGCTTTATACATACAGACAAACCTGGATGACTTCAGCAGCCACTGAAATTCAGCTAATTTAATGCCAGTTCAGACTTGAAGTTTTTTTTCTTCAGTCTTCATCTAGACCTCTCTGGGATGCACTGCTATTTTTGAAGTGCTCTGACTGCTATATCACTAATTCATCACCACCACAGCTTTCCCCCTCCCTACCCTGTTCTCTTATTTAAAGGCAGTATCAATTTTGGGATCTGCTTTTTCATGGGAACAATTATAGAGCAGTGAAACAGCATTTAAAGCAATGCATCAATTTACCAAGCTTTAATTGTATGCAGCTTTTAAATTAGCCCTCTTAATTCAAACTTTAACACATTTGCACTTTTGCATAAACTGCTGCCCCAATTCATCAAAGTTAAACTGTTTATTATACTGTGGATTGCTTACTTCAGGATAGTAATCAGTGGTAGGTATCAGATGCTGGATTAGAGCATCCAGAGATGCTGAGGTAAGGTTTCCATCCTGGAAGATCAGTCCTCCTTGTTCATCTTCTTTCGAAGTATGTAGATGAGGGCTGAAGCCACATGGGGTAAACATACTGGTAGAACTCAGCGTTTGGGGCATGCCTTCCTACAACAGAGAAAAACTCATGTCAGGGACAAGACCCATCAGATCCACAGCCATATCTGTCTTCTGCTTGATTTGAGAACACAAGCCATAACGAGAGCTTCCTGTTCACAAAATTATCACGATCCCTTCATTATAACCTCTTTCATTGTTGTCCTTGGTAGATCATGCCTGCAATGGGAAATACACAGGAAAATGGGACGTTTTGATTTATGCTTTTGGGCCAGAAAGCGATGGCAGCTACTTTGGGCTCCCACCCCAATCAAGGGTGACTGTGATGATTCCCTTTCTGCTGCCATCCCTGGTCAGTCCCACGTAGGGGAGTCACAATACTTGGGACTTGAATTCAGCAGGCTCCTGAGCAGAACAGAGCTGTTCAGTTGAACCTCTGTCCCCCTGAGAATGAGGCAGGGAGAATTTAGGGTGAGAAAGGAGAGAAAAGGTGTGCCACCTAAGGCTTGCTCAGGATGGACCTTGAGAAATGCTCTGTGGCTTCCATGGGACGGGCATCAGAGCAAGCGAAGGGGGCAGAAGCAGGAGCAGAAGTCAACTGGAGGAGGACGCAAAAATGAAGGGAGTTGGAAGGAACAGAGAACATGGAGGCTGAAGAAGACATTAAAAAGCAAGGAAAAGAGAAATGGGGAAGAGGGAGAAGGCAGACACCCACACTATTTTTGGAGCCTTAAGTTAGTCAGTCCTAGATCTATACTTAGGTACTAAACGGATGTTTCAAAAAGATCCTGAGTACTCATCAACTTCACTAAAGATGCAGAGTCCTCAGCACCTTTGAAAAGGAGGCCAGGCAAACTCAGAGAGCATAGCCCAGTTTCAAGCTCCGTGTTATTTCAGTTCTCTGAGTTCTTTGGGTTGCATTCCAGGCTCCATCTAGATTTTGTGGCTTATGATCAGCTTTAAACGTTTCTTCTGCTGAGCAAAGTTGTTTTTTTCCTGAGTTGGTGCAGGGGGATGACAGATTTTGCCCTGAGAGCTTTAAAGCATCTCCAGCTGCCTCTGAAATCCTCCCTAGAAGCTGCTCTGCTCTCAACTAGAGGCAGCATTACAGGATGTGGACTGGGAAAAGGACAGTGCATGCTCACTCCCAGGTCAGCAAATGCATCATCCAGAGCAAGGGATCCCTCTGTGACCTGACTATTTTCTTCTAAATTGTATTTTACTTGGTGCAAGGGAGGATGGGAAAGAGATGACAGAAAGGAATAGTCCTAGAGCCAACTTCAACTCGCCTGAGCACCTACAAAACTTGTCCCAGGACTCCAGCTCTCCCTCCTGAGCATAGCCTGTCTGCTGGAAGAGCAAGGTCCGCACCCCGCAGCCTGCTGAGCCAGCACTGACCTCCCACGTAGGAAGGCACAGGGCCACCCGCTGACACCGCCTGCCTGCCCTATGCCTCGGCCTGCTGGTGCTCAGGCAGAAGCAGTCAGCAGATATGCCTTATTTTTTAACATACTTCTCTGCCCTTTTCTGTATCCTGTTCTATCTGCTTTTTTGCCTCTTCATCATCTCATACAACTTCAAAAGCTGCTCCATGGATTTGGCTTAAAAATTTGAGTTTGCGTTTCTCCTTTGCATATATCAGTAGATGTGCTGTGACCCAGACAGTCAGCTCAGCTTTAGTTACACGTACAGTATGTTGAATTTACTCCTGCAAAAGCACCTCTCTGCCTGGCACAATCCCTCTACTCCCCCAAGCTCAGGCTCCTGCAACTTGCCAACTCAGAGCAACCTTGGGCTGCCGAGGATGAGAAGGGCAACGTGCCTGTAAGCCAGGCAGGGTGTGAAGCCCTGGGAGAGGGTGGGAACTAGGTCCCAGCACCGTGGGAGATCAGCCTTTATGAGCAAAACTTGGGTGACTTCATCCTTCAAAGGAGGGACCATTCCCCAGGAGCCAGCGGTTCGGTTACTGTGTCTTATCTCCTTCTGGGAGGCTCACACAGGCTGGGAGTGCAGGCTGCCTCCGGGATTTGCAATCAAACAAAAAGGAACCGAAATGTCAAAACCAACAAATTCCTGCCTTGTCTGAAAAATAAAATAAGATGTCAGGGATTTTAGTTTAGTTTAAAGACCAGAATATCTGAATGTCATCCCAGCCAGCATGGAAGTTGAAGTATCTAGTTTTAATGAATGTGCAGATGTGCCTGTTAATAAGGCTCCAAGAACAAGTAATTGCTGGTTTTTGTACACAGTTCAGACTCTGTAGTAAATGGGAAAGACTGCCAAATCCCATTTGTTACTTCTAACACGCTCTATGTTGCGTCTTGTTTCTATGGCAATAACCCCAAGAAGGATTGCACGTCCATATAGATCAAGAAATAAATCTCATGGACACACAGCTGTCTCGATGAGGAAAAGAAAAAGTCAAAACAGCTGTGAACTTACAGGACATATCCTGGCTTCAGCATAAAACAGAACTCAAAGTAGTAATTTATTCAGTGCAATCCCTCACTGTCAATGCCATTTTTATTATCAAATAGAAACTTATTTAAAGAGGATATTGCCTGAATTTTTGCATCTTGTTACATGAGAAATCTTGCTGAAATACACAGTAACGCTTCTTAAGAAAAGGTGACCTTTTTTTTTTTAACTGAATAAAAACAGCTGTACAACTGTCACTGAGACATCCATCTTGGGTATTGTTAAGAAATTAAATTTGAGTTTTTATTATGAAGTTCCTGGTCTAACCTCAAGTTTTTGGGCAAGGCCTGTGTCATGTCTGAGCTGGTGCCTGGTTGCCACCTTACTTGCCACTGAGGAAGACCTGAAGATTTCAAGTTTGTACGTTTTTGCTCCCTGTTAATCGATACCGTTAAGTTCATAGCAAGATGAAGGCCAACTGTACAGAGACTAAAAAACTCTTGCACTATTAAGCTTGATAATAACTAACGTTAGTATTCGGCAGACAGGAATTTAAGACAGGGAATTCTCTGCTCACAACATCTAATTTCTTTTTCTGTTCATGCAGTTTCCAAAGTAGTCTTTTCAAAAGTACTAAACAGAAACAAGACCTTGCTTTGAAAGAGCCCAAAGATGTGATTGCCTGCAGTAGGCAGAAGACGAGGTTATGCTGTCAATCACTCGCAGAATACAGAAACAATAAGGGAAGCACTGAGAATGGAAAACAAACAAGCTAACAACGTCAAGGAGATTTGTCTTATTGTACTGATGGTGGCCTGGATGATGGAAAAGGCAGGCGGTGTAGACAGAGCCAGATCCTTCTCAGAAGAGCACAGCGACAGGATGAGAGGCAACATCCCCAGGTCGCAGAAGGGAAATTCCAGTTGAACGTAAGCGAAAATCCTTCCCTGAGCACCACATGGAATTGGACTAGGGACCTGGAAAGGATGTTCAATTTCCATCCTGGGAGATTTTCAAAACTCAACTAGACAAGGCACTGAGCAACCTGAGAAAACTCTGAAGTTAGCCCTGCTTCAAGCGGGAGCCTGGACTAATGACCACGAGAGGTCCCTTCTGATTAACTTTTCTGTGATTCTAATACACACCTTTCTCAAACTGTTGCAGTATTCCCTGATTTCTGGGCTTTTTAATATAAACCATGGCAAGTAAAAATAGAGTCCAGATCATTAGATAATTGTAAAAAAGTCCATGTTGGGCGTAAAAACTTTTTTCCACTTTTTCTGGAAACAACAGTTTGTACGTGGTAAAAAATGGCCCAAAACCTCACTTGAAGACCACTTGGACTTAACCTGAAATCAACAAGGTTTAAGTGTGTGAAAATTCAGCAGGTAAGTGCTTGCCTGAACTTAAGTCCAATTCAATACACAATGCTTTGCTGTTCCTCTCATTTCAGAAGGAAATCAGATGCCAATTTCAACCAAAATTTGCAGGATGATACAGAGTTCTCAAAAGCATCTGATTTCCTCCACGTGCCATAAAGCTGAGCAGCTGGTAGAGGAGAAAGGCCCAAATTAGCGACCTTCTGGGCAGAGAGCAGCAATGTGAGCTGACCTGTCGCTGGACTCAATAGGACTTGTATAGAGGCAACAGACCTTACAAATACATCACCTGAAGGAATGGCATCCACCAATCTTGCCAAGTACAGGGAAATCTGATCATGCAAGAAAAAGCCAAACCCCCAAGTTTCACAAGTTCTGCTGTTCTCATGCATACTTAGTAAGACCTAGAAATTTCCAGCAGTAAATATACTACAGGGCTGGTGCCCTGACTTTGGAAAGAGATACTGCTAAACGCTGGTCCCAAAACCAGACTTCGTGCTTGTGGGCTCAGAAGGAACAGAGAGCACACAGGCTCTGGTGGCAGTGACAAGGGTAAAATATAATGTGTGCCTTGGAGGACCGCTTTGATAAACGGTGCTCTGGAGGGAGTGCTGCTGGTGAGGCGATCTTAGTGAAGGGCAGACTTCCACACCCTGCCATGCAAAATGACTGATGATACAGGTGGCTGCACACATACAGCATTTAAACTATCCCTGTGTTCTAAAGGACTGAGACTTGGAGATGTGAAAATGTCTCTGCACCAGTTAAAAAAAGAAAAAAGAAAATTCAAGGGCAGATGGTTTCTGGCACTAGTCTCCATTACAGAGGACCAAAAGGCAGGGCATGTTGCTCCTTCCTTGCCTACAGAGAACCAAGGTTATAAAGTAGGGGGAAAAAAAAGGTAGACTGGACTCAGCATTGACATCTGCACAAAGTAAACATAAAATGCTACTGAGTTTGTATGGAAGCCTTTGCATTAATTTTACCAAAATGTTACGTTCACCAGCAGTGGCACAGTGCAATCAATAACCCCAGCTCCGTGCAGGTGGTGCTGAGCAAGAAGGCACAAGAAAGGTCCCTCCTCACTTGTTGGGGCACTTTGCAGTAAGGTGTCCTCATGACGCTCTCTCCCCCAGAATGAGGAGGACAATGGTGTCACACCGGATCCTAGTGGGCTCCTCAACGTTCTCCCAGATCTTGGGGCTGTGCATCCAGCCAAGGATTCTCTGATTGGGAAATGTAAAAGCTCAAGCAACAGCTTGTTCAACTGTGCCTTTTTTGGATGACAAAGGTTTGCTGGAAGTGAGACCATTGCCACTGCAGAGGAAAAGCAGTTCTGGGAAGTTATGGTAATAACTGGAACAGGGAATCTTCTCCTGTACTTATTTCTACCTCTACTCTTTTTTTGCTGTTCTTCTGTTTCATCATTCATCATTCTTGACATTTATTGACTATTACAAACTGCCTTTTCTTTGCATTTTTAAATATATTTCACACATTCATAAGACTGGAAAAGAAATTAAAAAATAATGGCAATATATTGCTTTTTAGTCTCTCTCCACTGGTCAGGACAGGTCAGTATTCCAACACAGTGATGAAAATAGGCAATCCCTAGACATTTCTCACTACAAATTATGCTGCTTACACAAAACTATTTCAGGGCTTGATTCACTGAGCCAAAGCATGGAACCAAAGGATCACCAATGGCTGAGGAAAAAGCCACCCACAAACTCTGCACCTATCTACATCTGCAAGTGCCGTAAAACCTCCAGAAAACCAGTGCCCAAACCTGGAAAACTGAGCAGGGCATGGCTTAAAGCAAGGACTGCCTAACCATGCACGTAACATGGGCCCACCGATCTGCAGCAAGAGAGGTTCAACGTGCTAGAGGATGGCTGACAGGCTGCCAGCTCTGCCTTCCTGGTGCCAGCCAGGTGACCTGCAGCAGAGGCACAAGGGTAAATACCCCACGAGCATTTCCCAACTCTACCACCTGCTGTAATAATTGTCCCCATGGCAAGTAACAGTTAATGCTTATGTGGACACAAAATGTTCAGGAAATATTTAATGTGTTTTTCAGCGGCTTTGATGTGATAAGTGTTTTATCCTTTATCAAAAACTTAATCGCGCTGTTTACTTTTGATCTTCATTTCATCTCTGCCTTCCATCTGCTCTGCCTCTCTCAAGGGGAAACAAGAGCTGGTACTATGTGACGAATGGAGTGGGGCTGCAGACTTATCTTCCCACCCACTTAACTTTCAGATTAACAAAATAAATAAAACCCTTCCCACTTCAGGGATGAAAGGCATAAGCTTTTGACTCTCCCACCAGAATTACAGGAGCTAGAGAGGATGGTAAGGGAAGGTGTGGAGGCTAGGGTGTCCATCTGTGCCATGAGGGAGGCTCCAGTTCCACTCACTATCCTGACCGTGACGGTGGGCTCCTCCTTGCAAGAATTCAGGATGTGCAAATCAGTGCTCAGTGAACACAAGCAGGGGATAAATCAAGGGTATGGGAGACTCAAGGTAAGCATAATTTAGCAAGGCACAGACTTTAACAAATATACCTAATCTAGAGTGAGTTGGACTGGTTCTTACTCCCATCTGGGAACAGAGGTTGGAGATGTCTCCCATCCCATCCCAATCCTGCGAAAGTCTTTATTGATCAAACTTTCATCAAAACCAGAGTTCAAGGAAGCGAAGAGAGTTCACATCAAAACATTTTGGAAAAACATCTTGGAGAATTCTTGGCCAGCTTTAGGCGGCAAACCTATTATCCAACCATCACTAATCTCTCTACATGATGTTGGAAGAGCTTTGCTGAAGGACTTTGTTCCAAAAGCATCAGGAACTAAGGAATGGAATAGCAGGAAAAAAGAAAGAGACACAAGCAACCAGCATCTTCTCTAGATGGATGTTGGCCCAAACAATCTAATGGACTGCACAGGTCTGCAGCTCGGAGCAGACATACGGACCTCTCCTCCTTCAACGCTGAGCTGCAATACCACCCCATCCAAGGCCCTGTTTGTTCTAATTCACATACAAGTGAATCCTGCCCCAAACAAAAGTCACTACTGTGATGGACAAACAGTAGGATAGGAAACTGGAGCCAAAGGTGATCTACTTAATGCCAGAGGTGGGAGAAGAACCAACTCCCAGTCCTATTTACTGGGCTTTGGGGTCCAAGCTATAACCAGAGTTACCATCTAGGTAGCTTGGAAAACATTATGGAAACTTGGAAAACACTAAACTGAGGCTCAACTAGGTAATGACTGAAGGAGCAGAAACAATTGCGCTATGGAGCAGGTTGTACAGTGAAGGTGAGTTTCGAAGCCTCCCCACTGACAACTTCACAGGCAGCCTGAACACGCAAACTAGAGTCAGAAGGATTTAGCTGTTCGTAGATGCATTATTTGGCATGAAGACACTTATCAGTGATGCTTCTTGTCTCTACCACACGATCCCTGCGGGTCAGGATATGGTGTCAGTCCTTTAGCCGTTCCCCATAAAGCACTTGCTTTCTGCCCCGTCCCCTGGGGAACAAACCCTGCTCTGCCAGGACAGCACAAGACACAGTCAGGTCTCATCTGCCTTGGTACCTGCCCACCGCTGTCACACAAGCCTAAGTACCGGTGGGCTCAGCAGAAACTTCAGTAACAGAAGCTCATTTTTCTTCACATTACTTTCAGTAATTTTCCAGCTACTCATCTTTGCAGAGAAAATAAGTTTCAGAAGATAATCATAATGAGTTAAAATTGAGATTTTTCTCTATTTCTTTTGTAGGAAGGGAAGCAGAAGAAAGAGGAGAGGAAGAATTCTAACATTTCAGAAAACAGAAGGAAAACCACTGCAAAGTAATTGCTTCCAGTTGTCAAGGCCATGGTTATAAACATTTTTTTTCAGCAAGAGTACCTGGCCTTAACAAACTCAATGTATTTGATGCTGATGTAATTAGGAAACTGGTAGCAGATGTAACTTTCTTTTCACCTTTTCAACAGGCCATAAAACATTCAATTTACAGTCCATGAAGTTGTGAGATTGCAGAAAACTCAACCTATCAATCTCAGTACTGTTGGAAATAGTTAAATCAGCAATATAATGAAGCTATATAAATTAGAAACACAAAAGAATCACAAGGGAAAAGAACTGTGGGACGGGAAAGGTGGGGAAAAACACTTAACTGCAATATTCTCCAAACTCAGTAACAATGATTACATCTCAATGAGGGCTGGCTCCCTCTCCTTTCCTACCCATTCCTTGCAGCAGTTGAGGCACCTTATTGAGATTCCCATGAATGAGATTGCAAGAGCAACAAGTGAATTTGAGGGGTTTGAGTATCTAATCAGAATTAGACAACAATTCTATTTTCTTTGATCCCACCTGGTTCTTACCTCTTACTCATCTCCCCTCCCAAATCACTTCCCTAAAAAATTCACCCCCACAATCCTCTCGTGTGGAACCTCCTTTGGATGTTGCAGATCAGGAAGGGAAGGAAAACTCCTGACGAATCTAAAGCAGCAATCACAGTAAGCAACCTTGGGTAAAGTAAGGGAAGGGAGAGCAGAGCAGCAGAGAGCGGGAGCACAGCTCTACAACCCGTCATGGCACAAGGTGCCCCAGGGCAGGGGAGGGATGTGGGCCAGGAGCCTCAGGGTGCCTGGAGAACTTTTTCTTATGTAAAACTTCTTTTGGGGGTGACAAAATTCCACTATACACCTGGTTTGGCCCAAACTGAAGTGCTCCAGACTGTCCTGGGAGTTGCTGGAGCCTGAAGTCTGGCTGAGTGCTGCTGTCATCCCTATCCCTGGGGAGGAAGGGCAGGGCACGGCAAAGCCCCAGCCCTCAGCACAAGGTGGGGAGGGGGATGCGCTGGGAAGCTCTAACTGGGCAAGAACAGGCTACAAGAGCAACTGAGCTGCAGATCCCATGGGGGACTGGGGAAGCACCTAAAGCACAAATCCTCTTCATCTGGTTTTTCAAGGAAAAACCCAAACCAAAGTGACCTCTGCTGTAAGAAGCAGCTACAAACTTGCGCACTAAGCAATTCTCGAGGGGCTTCCAACTTCCCCATGAAAAAGCATTCTAATCCAAAAGAGTAATTCCAAAAATTGAGTCCAGAAACTGGCCCCAGCACCTCCAAACCAGCATTTACATCACGCCAGGAGTGACCCAAACATGCAGAGAAGCTCTCAGTCTCCATTCTCTCCCTGCTAGCACTTGGGCAACTCACGGAGCAAAGACTACCACTCACGGCAGGCACAAAAATGATCCCAGCTTCTTCCCTTGCAGCAAACCTCCAAACCAGAAGGGCCTAGTGCAAGCAGCACCTGCAGCGTAACTTCATTCCCCTAAAGACACTGCAATGTGACAGGAAAAAGATTCAACTCGAACCCCACAGAAATTACTGGGCTTTGCATCTCACATATTTACTCTGGGCTAGAACAAGAGCTTTTATTCTCCGAGACATGAGCACAGCTGCGTTCAAAGCCAGCCAGCAGGAGAGACATACATACATCTACCAGCCAGATTTTTTCCATCATGTCAGTAAGAACGGTCACAGCTACTCTTGTACTACAGGTTTATAAGAAATATCTTGCAGACAAAATACTACAGTGAAAAAAACAACTATGCTAACCAATTACCTTGAAATCTGATGGACATGCCTCAGAAAGAAGCCCAATTTATAGGTAAGGAGGCATTAAATCAATTACTAGCACGATGCAAGCAAGAACAAGGTCACCTTGCTGAAGGAATATTTCTGTTTATGCTCATGTTGGAGTATTTTGTTCGATAGAGAAGAATGAAAACCTGATTATCATGAATTTGGTAGACTGGTCTGAAGTAGAATGTAAATCAGAAACAAGAAGATTTATGGCCAATTAAATTGAACTCCAATCAAAATCCCATTCAGGCAACAGTTCCCTGGGGGCTTCAATTTGTTAGTGCCACATTTTTTTAATAACTTTCTTTTTCATGTAACATCTGCAATAATAAAAGCCATTCAATAACAAGCAGAGCCGCAAACACGTTATTTATCTTAAAATGCCATCATTGCCTGGAATCAGAAAGCATTGAAAGGACGCACCGTAATTGCTCAGGAACAACCCCCCCTGAAACTGCAATGGGTGTAAAGCTTTTTTTCTTAGTCTCAGAACAATTTTTCTTTTCATTAATCTAGTTCAACTCTGAAGTATTTCTTCTGAGTAAGAGTGAGTCGGCATTGACCCTGGCATGAGACTGAACGCAGCCTCTTTCAGCATCTCAGACACCTTCCCGATATTGTGTGTGCATGTGAAGTAAAGGGCCGGTGGCATATCTGTGCCTCATTGTTATCAGATTTTTAGTAATATTAGAAGGAGAATGCCTACCAATATATTCCAGATGCCCTTGACAGTATTCAAATGTATGCTGAAGGCAGCAGTCTGGATTTCTCTCACTTTAGGCTAGGAAATCTATTTTCTGCTCTAATGTGCCTCTCTCCCTTTACGCCTCCCCCTTCCTCCTGAGTTCCTGCTAAAACCCTTAGACAATATAAAAACTATTCTGGTGTATGGGATTTTTCTTCTTTCTTTTTTTTTTTTAAAGAAAAAAATATCCTTTTTCTTTCCTTAAGGAAAAAAAAAAAAAAGGATAAATAGAATATAAATGGAACAAGGAAAATGAGAGTGCTTAGAGGGGGAATGAATTACTGTACCTTTTGTTAAACACAGAATCGCAAAATTTGCCCTGAGTGAAGTCAGAGCTCAATCAGGCATGGACGGAGAGGGAAATCCCGGAACAAAACCATGCAGGCAGCATTCCCAGAAACCACTGACATCAACAGGAGCCTTTTGGCTCAGTTCAGTCATCGCTGACAGGCCACCACTGTGACTGCCTGGAAGTCAGTCAACGCTTGGATTTTCTTGCTTATGAAGAAGAAGTGGTGAGGAGAGGAAGTTATTTAAGGATAACTAACAGTTGTCAATCCGAAGGGTTGTGCAGTTTGGTAGGGCAGTCTGTGCTGTGGCATCATCAAACTCACACTTATAAATGAGAAAGCTGCTGCGAGAATTTTATTTAATATCTAAATACACGGACACAACATTGTGACTGCCTTCACACCTCAGCAGTCGCCTTCTCTCTGGAACAGCTTCTTCCAGGCCAAACCTGGAGGACAGTTGTCAATCCGAAGGGTTGTGCAGTTTGGTAGGGCAGTCTGTGCTGTGGCATCATCAAACTCACACTTATAAATGAGAAAGCTGCTGCGAGAATTTTATTTAATATCTAAATACACGGACACAACATTGTGACTGCCTTCACACCTCAGCAGTCGCCTTCTCTCTGGAACAGCTTCTTCCAGGCCAAACCTGGAGGAATCAGAGTGGCTTAAAAGCAGCATGGCAGAGTCCAGCCCCTGCAACACCGACAGCTTTGCATGAGCAAGGACGCCTCTCCCCATCTAAATGAATGCTGTCTCCACCGCATGCTGTCAGAATTACAATGGAAAGCCCGTAAATAAAACAAAAATGCAGACCTCAGTCCTCCTCTCCTGACATCTTGGTGAGAACAAGCCCTGACAGGAATAAAAAACCTCCCACACTAAGCAAAGCAATTCTGCTATTTATGCAGAAGGAAGAAGGAAAGCTGTATATCAAACAAATAATTACAAGAGCAGCTTTATCAGTCCCTGCTGATTACTCTCAGCTCGGTTTGATGATTCTGCCAGCACTCCGCAGGTTGTTCAGAGAGGTGCATGTCACAACATTTCACTTGCAGTTCTTTCATTTAATAGCACCTACTGCTACCTGTCTCTTAGTCAAAAATCTTGGCATATATTTAGAAATTGGTCTCCTGGAGTCTGTCAGGGAGGTTTAAAAACCTATAAATCATATTTTTATATATACACATAGATCCTCAGACAGACTCCACACGAGAATATGAATGCATAATGATGTATTTTGGGCATTATGTATGTATATGCAGTTATATAGACACACATACATTTTTATACAAGTGCAGCCCCACCACCCACCCCCCCAATAGGTAAATACAGCAATTCAAGGAACTTGCTTATCACTGCTCCAGTTTGGGTGGGACCACATTTCATTTGACTTTTATTTTTTTTCTTCCCAAATTCACTAAAATATTAAATTGAAGACAGTCTAATCTTTATCTCAGAAAACATCAATGCCTTCTGAAGAGCAGCATAAGCTCTGACTGTCACCAATGTCAATTTATCACCACTGTTAATTACACTGTATTTGAGCAATGCTTAGTTACCAGATTAGCACAAATGTCTATTAGATTTTTTTGTTCCTAATTGCCATGGTCTGCAGGCATACCTGAGATTTATGTCCAACTGCAAGGCATCCTTTGTGGCAAGCACCTCTGTGTTTTGATGTGCAGTGCCCAACCGAGGGGACAGACAACCAAGGACCTGATTTATGGTGCTCACATCCCCTATCTTCAACTGGCCTTCAAGAGCTGCGCACAGGATTGTGGACAGGAAAACTGAGAGGTCAGAGCTGAGCTTGTTAGAGATGGATCCAGCCATACAGGCTCCCTAGCTAACTCCTCCCAAATATCCCCTCAGCCCTGGGCTGGAGAGGTACTCGAACACAGGACTTCACTCCCTACCAGGGAAGACGGACAGAGCACAGGGGCTACATCAGTGCAGGCAGCATCAGGCTCCTGTCTCAGCTATAGATTTGGCTATTTCATCTCAGCATCTCCAGAGTGCTCCAGACTGACGAGCAGGCTCTTCTGCTCTATGGATGGCATATGGACGCGTCTCCCTAAAAGAAACGAGCTTGTGAGCTTCTGGCTTTCCCCTTCTGGAGCACCATCTGCGCCTGCTCCCAGTCCCACCACCCGCTACCGCGGCATGACCCAAGGCAGCCGGGCACACGCTGGCACCGGGGCGCTCGCCAGCCCCCTGCTTCTCGCACGAGGTGAGAAAGCAGCAATGTCATCTGTAGCCATCCCCAAATTTAAACACGTTCACGCTGGAATATGCTCAGCCCACGCAAGTTCAACCTTCGTTTGGGCAGGCAAGGAGTCTTCTGCTGACAGATTTTCTCTGGCTGCGTTAAGTATTAAAAAAAAAAAAAAAGAAAAAAGAAAAAAGAAAAGAGACTCTGCCAACATTTAGGATAATGCAGCAAGTCTGTAGCTGGAAAATAAATCCCTCACCTTCAGAAAGAGGAAATTTCAGCTGCAGCCAAAGCCCCAGTGCAGGTGAGGGTGCTGGGCCCACGCAGGTGCTGCTGGGGCTCCCACAGCTCAGGGAAGCCCCATGCTCAGCCCCGACTCCCTCTTCCCCAGCAGACAAGGAGCAGAGGGGAGTCACCGCCGAGCTGACTAATTGCTCATTAGCCAAAATTAACTCTACAAGACAATTCTGTGATCACTGCTAACCGTCTGTCATTAAAAGGGACTGCAGACATTAGTTCTTTGCTTGCTATCAAAGCACCAGCAATGTGATGCTCTGGCTTCGGGATCAGCATGGGATCATGGGAAACATGGGAATTGCCCGTGCCAAGTTGCCCGTGGTCCATGCCGCCCACCTGCCTGCCTCTCACGCTGGCCACCATTGGATGCATTGTGGAAAGGGGCAAGAGCACTGCAGAGGGCAGAAATACAACGGTTTGCTCACTGCAGCAGTCTCTTTCTGCTCTTGAGTAGTTAAGAGACTAGTTCATACCCTGAAGCACAAGATTTAATATCCATCCAAAATCTGCTATTGTTAGTTATTCTCAGTGCCCATATAAAAATTATAACCTTCAGGAACCAGCAAGCAGAAACCTTCCTAGAGTTATGGTAGGGAGCTCAGTGAAATACACGTCTTAGAGGAGCTGACTTTAAATATTAGGGGATGAATTTTTTTCTTGGCATCATTCCACTGATTTTTGTGGTATAAAACCCAGGGGTGAATATGGTCCAAGATATACACAAAATGAGCTAAATTCTGAACTGCACTTGCTGACCTCATAACTCTTCAGCAGTTGAAATGTGGGTTACAAAGCCAATTTCCATAAAGGACATGTTCAGTTAACAGTGGGAGACTGTGCTGACTCGAGCTGTGTGAGCACACTACTGAGATATTTCCCACATAATCTACATTCATTCCATACTTTTTGGAAGTGCTCCTCAAAAGATGGTGTCAAGGGTGCAAATCCTATAGATCGGAAAGATATGTGACCCGTCAGAAAGCACAGAGCTTTTTTAACTCATTATTCTGGTGCTCTGAGGAGCCACAAACAACACACATGGTTTTTCTCCCCCTCCAACCCCCAAGGCTGCAGGGTAGCAGCTTGCTTAGCGTACAGGCAGCTCAGATGGGGACATATACGCACCCCTCCGTAGCACTTGAAAAAGGATGTGCTATGCAGGGACACAGTGAAAATCCCAACTTTTGTCCATGGATAGGGCCCAACATAAAAAGCTATATTCACTCATGCATTTTGCATATCGCTTGAGCAACAGTGATGTTTTTAAAGCAGCAACTACCCTTGCTATGAAATTGTACTATTTTAATAATATAACAAACTACCTGACACAAAATTTGAATGTACATCAGAGTTGTTACCCTGTGGTTAAATGTCTCACCCTTACTTAATCTTCTAAGACTCCAGACCTGCACAGAGACATACACAACAGGACTTTAAACACTGTAGGGGAATTTCTGGTAAAATTATGCACGTACAGATAAGCAAATATGTAGGATTTGCAAAAGGAATAGTCTAATGTCACCTGTAATCTTTCAAGCTCATAGATTTATATATGCAATTGAAGAAAACCCTTGACTTTCCCCTCCGTGTGGAAAATTGGACAAATCACAAGTTCAAATTAGGTCTGGCATCACCATATAGCTGGGGCCATATTCTAACCATCTTATTTCTGTTCAGTGGCCACAAATTCAAAAAGCCCTTGAAATCAGTGTGATTGTTCAAAAAGTACGCTTCTGCTTCACGCAGATAAGGGGAGTGACTTCTGCTCCCCAGATACAACTGGTTACTCACATAAATATTCACAGCAACAAGGTTAGATATCACATTTAAAAATTTCATCTCTGGTATTTGCAAATTTTCTAGGAGTGCTAATACCAAAACCAGAAATGTGCAACTTGTCTTGAAACATTTATTCAGCTAAATAATCATTTCAGTTTGAATAATTCTAAAGGAGCTGAGCCAGCAGCCTGTTTCAAACAAAGAATATTGACGGGAATGAGCAAACACTGGTTTATGCTCAATTTAAGGCAATAATTAGAAGAAACATACAGCCCATTGTCAACTGCATATAAACCAAGCAGGAATACGTAATAGAAGAGAGAGGCTTCAAAGGCTGGTTTAGTACTACTTAGAATTTAAATAATAATAGAGATTAGTGGTCAAGACAGCAGCACATCCAAAACTTGCATGGATGGGTTCCCAGTGCAAAACACCCTGCACAGACCCAATCTTTGGGAATGGGACTCAGGTTGTACTCACACAAACATCTACTGTCGCAGGAGTTTGCTGAAGGATGGACACAGGACAGATGAAGATTTCATTGCTAAAGGCTTTGCTGGGATGTCCCCAGCTGCAGCTATGACAGACAGAGGGTATGAGAATCTGATTAAGAAACAATCTGAACTCCATAAAGGAAAAACTGTGGAAGTGAGGAATGTAACAAAGTGTGCCGCATTTATTGCAACCAAGACGTGGGTTTGAATGTTGGTTTGCGAACAATACTAATTAGACCAGAAAATACAAGACTAGCAGAGGCTCACACAAGCCTTTGTCAAAGTTTTCCGCAGTACAGCTGAAGAGTTGAAAGGGCACATACAAACAGCGATGCCCCTTCTCCTGGTTGCACTATGACACTACGCTTTAGACTTGGTGTATAAAGTTATTCTGTTCTTTGGGATGGCACTTTAAGATCCAGGATGCTCTCCTTGCATTTCAAATTTTCAAATCCCCATTTCAGCAGTCCCTGGTGTACTTTTAGATGGTGCTGAAATTTCACAGTCGGTATTGTCTTAGTGACACACAAGACTACCAAGAGAATCTATTTAGAAGGGAATTGGGGAGGTAACCAGCTGGAAATCCAAGATGAAGGGAAGACTACTTGTTACCTCCCTGAGGGAGACAGAGGAGAGTAAAAGTTAATGGAAGGATAATCAGGAACTCTTCAGGGATATCAGTTTATAGGCCAGGAGCATATATAACTGAGACTTGTTTGCATATCAAGAGATTACAGGAGAAGGTGTGACAGCCAAATGCAGCTTATGAAAATATGGCTATCTGTAAAGCCGATAGCTTCTTCGCATGTGAAAACACAATCCTAACGCTCAACTTGGCAACTGAAGGCTAAATAACATCAATATGTCTGTGTTGAGCAGCCTGTACAGTGAAATCGCTTCTCATGACATTTACAGTGTTTTCAGCAGACATGCCTGCGACTCAGAGAAACAAGCTGGTTTCTTAGGGATTTCAAGGATCCCTGCTTAAAATATCCACAAAAATGAAATACTCAAGCTTTAAAACAACATGGTGGAATTGGGTCCTTTTTAACGATCAGTGAAGGGAAAAAAAAAAAAAAAACAACTCTGAGATTGCTCAAAACCACAATGTTATGCGGTTCCCTGCTTAAAATATCCACAAAAATGAAATACTCAAGCTTTAAAACAACATGGTGGAATTGGGTTCTTTTTAATGATCAGTGAAGGGAAAAAAAAAACAACAACCAACTCTGAGATTGCTCAAAACCACCATGTTATGCTACAAGAACAGGACAAGATGTAATTCAGCTTTAGAGAGAGCTCTGGGTATTTAAATTCTTCAAAGAGTTTTAACAGATTAAACTACAGAGAAGCTGCAGTGTCCAAAAGCGCAGCCATAAGAGCTATTTCCCTACTCTGCAAACACCAAAAGCAGTGCATGTCTACAGTCACCTCACCTCACCTGGAGACCACCCCATATCTCAGCAGGGCCATGAGTCCCTGCCAATACAGGCACATGGGAGCCCTTTTGGGAAATACAAGGATTTCACCCATCTCTGAATTCCTTCCGTATTGTAACAAGCATTTTGTTCAAGTATTATCTTCTAAATAAAGATATCTGTGAAGATCCCTCCCTTCACACCAATACTCCCATTCACTTCTATTCTGTACATTTAGTAATCCCTCAGAGCTGGTCCCTATGAGTGCCACCCCACTTTGGCCAGACCTGTGCCCTGACCTTCCTGCCAAGGCCAGCATAAAACTCTCCATCCCCTCCTGCTCTGGACTGGCTGACAATATCCCTACAGCCTATTAAACAGTATGAAAAGGAAGGACTACTAAAAGCCTTTCATCAGGCTAAACAATCAAAAGCAGGATTTTATTATTAGAACCTGTTTTGTCAAAAAGGAGGATATTGGCCAAGATTATCTCATTTCAGTGAAGTCTTTCATGTTGGCCAAATCCAGAAATGTGTGGGAAATTAAGTTATTTAGCCCATTATATCTCTTTTACCATACTAATGACCAATATTCTTCTTTATTGTCCAGGGCATTTTTAAGTGTCTGCCTGTCATTCATAAATATATAATTGCTTTCTTTTTATAATTTTTATTAACATAGTGAGTGTTTAGATGGCTACCACATAATTACCAAGGGAGAAAAAAGCTCTGTCTTATATATGGTACCATTCACCAACATTTTTCAGGACTGTAGTCCATTTTACCAGCCAAGTCTTTTCTTCATGGGAACTCAATTCCAAAATTCCCAAATCCTCCATCCCTTTTCATGTCAAATCAGCTGTTCATTCTGCTTCACTGTCACACTGCACACCACGAGAAGCTAGAGTCAAGAAGTTATTCTGGAGCTCAGTCTGTCATTATTCAATCATAGAATGATTTGGGCTGGAAGGGA
>NW_009636420.1:59330-77862 GCF_000690535.1 Cariama cristata | reverse complement strand
ATATATATTTTAATATATACATATTTTTATATATATAAAAAAAATATAATACCAGTTCTATCTGTAGATAAAAGAACCCACTAGCCCTAAAGAGTCCCACCAAAGCTCTTCTCACCCAGCTCCTTGTCTCTTACAGCAGTCTCGTGTCCCAGGAGAAGCGGCTCTGCTGAAGGCTCACCTACTCTCTCTCAAACATCCCCACAAAAAGGCACCACCGGACAAGAATATTGCCTATTAAAAACCAACAAGATGTATCTTCTCCTCTTTTGGACGCTTTAAAGTTCACTTTCGGATAGCAGCCATGCAAGGTAGGACGACAGTCATATTGGAGGGTAACAAGAAATATTAGGCAATTTAATTTATCCTCCTGTGCAGGGCACGGCTCTTGGAGGGAGACTGGATCGGTTACAGAGCGCACACAGCACTCAGACTCAGCCCAGCCAGCCTGGAGTGTATTTTATGACTGAGTTATAAACCCCTGAAAAACAGCTTTTATAAATGAAAACGCTGACACAGTCTTCAGCGTAGTGACAGCAATGTCATTGGTTTAAATTGAACTTGCTTTGTCAACCCAAGAGCACTTAAATAAAACATCTAAAAACCTCATGAAAACACACAATTTGTGATGAAACACTTTTAAACAGTTTTACAGATTATGTATTACATTTATTTCACTTCAAAAAAATCCTAAAGAAAGAAATGCAAACTAAAACAATGAAAGAATAAAAAAGCTAACAGCATTTCTTCTTATTTCTAAATTTTTTTTTTAGTTTTTAATTTATTTTTTATTTTTGGCAAAGGGAAGACCGGGCACCTTCAGACACCTCTTACTTCAAAAAGAACAAGAACGTTCACCATCTCTCAAAACGCAGGTGGTACTCACATCTAATACTTTTCACACTCTGCTAGCAAGTTTTTTGGGGCAGTTTTCTTATCCTTCAAAAGTAACAGTTCAGTTTCTCATTACAAACAGCTTTGCCGCAAAGAAATTCAAGATGTTTTAAAGGCTCAGAAGAATATTAAAGAAAATGAGAAGATTTACTTAGCTGCTATTTTATATCATCGTATGTTGTCAGAACAGCTCTTGCTAACCTGGTCCCACATGCCATTTCTTTCAAATTAACATGCTATAACTCTGCTAGCGTGAAGTTGTAGGGATTGGAGTGTTACACTACTAAGTGGAGATGATTTTAAAATCCTATAGCAAATGCTAGCTTCCCTTTATAACAGTTCCATCAACAAGAGCCTGGGTGTCTCCACTACCAATCCCCACGTCAATACAGTGTTACTTTAATGACAGTGACCTTGTGTGGCTCTTGGAGCATCTTTTTCACCTTTTTTGAGACATTTTTCTAAGCCACTGTCCTTGCTTTCATCATTTAACACATCACTCAAACCACTTCAATAAAACAGCGATCATGTTGAAGAGAGGTCTCGGAGGACCAGATGACATACCAATTAACAAAGCACAGAGAACCAAATTGTTTTTTTGTACATCTGGTTCAGAAGACATTTGTGGAAAGTGAGGGGGGGGAAGTTGAGAGGGTTTAAAAGCAGAGAGTAAATGCAAATAAAAAGAGTTTTCCTAATGTTGGCTAATACAATGTGAAATTCATCCTTCAAATTAAATTAATGACCAGACAGGATACCTACTAATAATCCTAAACTAAGCTCCAAATATCTTGGTCTACATCATAAATCATCGGATTGCTGCTGCACATCAAAGTACATTTTTTATTCAGCAGAGGAACTAGTCGATGCTTGCTCTATAGGACTTCTCCGTTTATATCACTCTATTCCACCGTGAATCAGGAAGAACACCATAGTCAAGCCTTAATGTCATACAGTCTCGTTTTAGCCCTTTGTTGGCTAGATTCATTTACAGAGTGCGTGAGTACATTCTGTATCTCTCCCAAAATTGTGAGGGCTCTCCAGCACCACAAACCATTAAAATTTGCAGTAAAATAAATTAAGAGAACTGCATCCCCTGTGACACGTTAAAGTATGTCATTATTGTAATCCAGAGTTAGCTCCAGTCAGACTCTGGAAATGATTTACAAGATCTGAATGCAATGATTCAGCGTTAAGTATTTTCATTTTGGATGAAACTGATTTGGCAAGGAATTATTGTTTAAAAACGTAACAATAGTCTCAGTTAACTTTCAGGCTACAAAATGTGAAATCTGCCTAGGTGCAGAGGGTCAGCACCAAGACTACTTAACTTCTATCTAATCCTCTCCTAAAAACATCAGTTACACTTCACCAAAAGGTATATTCAGCTTCACCTTAATGATACTATATTGTCCCAGAAGAGAAGGGAAGGGCACCTGTATTTTTTAGTTAATCATATCATGCCTTTGTCAGGCTGTGCAAGAAAGCCAATGCAAGTCATCCATGGTTTGAATGAACTGTTCTTATAGGAAGAAACAACTGCTTCAAGCAACGGGAAGTTCTTTCACGGGACTGTCCTTAAGCTGAAAAACTCTCCTGAGAGCTTATTGCTCGAGCTGTCAAGGCTACAAGGGTTTCCAGCTGTAGCTGGCTTGTTTGTGGCCAGCCAAGGCCGTTGTCAAAAAGGCTACGTGAACATACCCTTCGGTCACCACCAGACCAGAGCTACCTCGTCCCTTCTCCCAGACCAGACCAAGCCAGATCTGATTGTACTGGTCAAGATGTTATCATAACACAGGTATTTCAACTCCACTTATACACTCTAGGCTACCTTTCCTATAAACGATCATCTGTTTTTATAAAGTCATTGACATTTATGTTTCTTAAAATGTCTGACGAGCCCCAAGCTGAAAAAACCAACCTTTTTCCCCAAATTAAAACGGGCCTTGTTCTGACTGAATCTGCAGAAAGCGTGGCTTCTCCTGAATGACTGCATTTACAACCACATTCTCTTTGAACTGTTTCATTTTGGTAAGACCTTCTCCTGCTTGAAAGTATGTGAGAAATCTTTCTAAACCCCTTTGTGAACACTTAAATTCAAACACGTTATTGAATCACACAGGGAGAGATTCGTACCATCGTGCAACTATTTCTGCAAAGATTTTGCAAGGCCATTAACCAGCTCAAACCTTGAATCTCCATAATGCTATTTTAACCCTAATAACAGCCCACTCTGTCCCGGCCTGTGAAGATACAACACAGAAAATACCATCATCTTCAATCCCAGAGGTGTTGAAAGGATGCAGAGGCATCCATGTACCAGGTCCTACTTCTTACTCATACATGGAGTTTTACTGAAGGGTCTAAGACTGTTACGTGGTTTGTATAGAGGCTCTTTACCTCTAACCGAATTGAACGCACCCATTCTAAATACAGCCAAAAAAATCAGCAATCGTTAAAAGCATGCACATATAAAGGAGTATAGAAAGACTACATTAAAATATTTTAATGTTAGATTTAATTTGATTCTTGCAATGTGCATGTGAAAATGATAGATACTTGCATACCTCCATGAAGGAAATCCCTAAACTCCAAACGTCCGAATGAATTCCATACTGTTCTCCTGAAATCCGCTCAGGCTGCAAAGAGACAGAAAGAAACATCTTCTTGAGCCTAGCAAACAAACATATATAATTATTCCACATAAGCTAGTGCAGGGCAAACAAATCAACTGGGAAAACACAAAGAAGCTTAAAGCTCACCAGCCAACCTGGCAGAGAGCAAATCTGCTCTTCAAACACAACTTATTTCTTTTTGCCTCTTCTGCAAGAGCAAAGGACTCGGTTATGCTCAGACTTGTGGCCATGCATTGCTATGCACTTTCTAAAGTTGGCCTTGGCATTCGCGTTTGGGCTGGTTCATCCAACAAAAAAAGCCAATGGCTCGCACAGGCGCAGCAAAGTGCAAGGTCAAGTTGTGCAAGTCCAACGGTGTATTCGTCTATCGCTAAGCCCAGGCACAAAAGCAAGGTACGCTAGGAAAACAGACTCTTAACATTAAGTCAAGGGGCTGGGGAGTAACTATGGTTTAAAAAGCAAAGTTACTGAAGCCAAAAGAATCAATGAAGTCACATGCCAGCAATTTTATTTTATATACTTTTTAATTTCATTTTTGACCTATAGAAAGAAAGACTTCACTCAAAACTATTAATAGCAAGTTTAATGCCTCATGAAATAGAATGCTGTAAAATATAACTGCTAGTTTTTACTTGAAAGCTACAATTTAAGCATTTCCAAGGTCAAGTACAGCATGAAATGTAACAATAAAAGGCTCCATGAGACTTCTCTCCCCACTGTGCTGTTAATGCACCTGTCTAGCCCAACCACCTACGAAGCACTGGCTGTATTTTTAGTCTTTAATAATCCAGAGACCTTTTTTTAGAAAACAAACTCCCAAATTAGTGCCAGTCCAATGTGTTTTTGGATGTTTACTCTGCACTGCTAATCCCAGGTCAAGAGCTTTTATCGCAGCATGAACGTTAAGTAAACACCGCAATCCTGCCCACATTATCTTTAAGGATAGCCTTCTACAACTGCCATAACCTAAAAACACATCCCAGAATGTAACTGGAACAAAATCTTTTTGACTGAGCCTCATTTATTTTGGGCTGAACAGTGACTCCCCCAAATTTTTTTCATTTTTTATTTTTTTTTAAAGTTCATTAGGACAAGCCTTCATTAAGTATAGTTAGCCCAGGTCAGCGTATCTTAGAAATGTTTGCAACAGGATCATATAGGGATACGATCCTTAAGCATCCTTTTATACTGACAAAGATCCTCGTAAAGATGCAAATATGCAACCAAAAACGTACACCGACAGATACATCTGCCTTTATAACATAACATGGTCTCAGCTATCCCGACACAAGCATGTTTTGTTACCGGCAGACATCACACCTGCGGCAAGATGCTAACACCTGCAGAACCTTCTAGTGCAGACGAGACCCTGGCCTTTCCTGAGCCGCCAAATCAGATGCATAATTCACACCGAGCCATATTACATTGTTTATTCTTCCATTATAACAGCTCAAGCTTCAAACAGCAACTTATCTTTAGAAATGATGTACTCACAGAAGATAGTGGCAAGCAAATCACTTGCACATTTGAACAAAAAGTCTAGTCATGCGAATTTAAGAGTATGGAAAAGAAGATGAAAGTAAGAATAACACATGCATAAAGTCAAGCATGCAACATGGAGATCATCCTAAGGATACACAGCTCAAAAATATTTTTGCTCAAAAACTTCTAGAACTGGTTACTTTTTCAATCCAAATTTTTTTTTAATACAAAGTGGTGATAAAATGATTTTACAGAAAATGTATTTTTGTTGGAACTTTTAATTTCTCAATCAAAAAGCTTTTTTGCTTATTTTAAACAGAAACCTCAATTTTTTTAATGGTTTCAAATTCACTCACAGTTTGCCAAGTAGGTGAACCAACACTTAGGACCTTCATTATTTTTTGATGACTTGACTATAAATTTGGTGACGATAAATGACTCATTCAGCAAGCAAAACAATTTTAACACAAGAAATCAGATCAAGTACGTTTTAGCTTAAACTTCTCTTTTCCAATTAATAGACAAATGCATCACGTTCATCCATAAACAATAAGAAAAAAAGTAATTTATTTAATGTACACCTGGGAAAGACAACAGTAATCTTGATTTGTACACTAAAAGCATAATACAATTTAATTCTTAGACCTGCTTAAGACCACTCTAAGAGTAACAGCTGAGTTTGAAGAGCTGATTAATTTGAAGTTGTTTATATTTGTCTGAATTGCTATACTCCAGTTCTTTTACAAAATGAAGGCATAGAAATCAGCAGGCTTACTAGTGAAAGTGGTAATACATAAGACCAGATTTTTTTCCACTTTTTTTTTTTTTCTTTTAAACATTTTTCTGCACATAATATTCTGATGACACAGGATAGCCCAAGTCTTTCTAGGATGGTGACATGAGTGTTTCAGAAGCCACATAATGAGTACACCTCGACTAGGAAAGCACTTAGGAAAAAAATGGACACCGTGGTCTGCTTTCTTCTTACAAGTAAGAAAGAAAAAATACCTGAAAGTGATTAAAGGTCATGGATTTCTCTCTCCACTTTTCTGAGGTTTGAAAAATACAACTATCGACCACTTCGTATTGCTTACTTTTTTTTTAAACAAGCTGAACACTTATGTCGTAATATTAACGAGGAAAAAATAAGTAGTTTGCTAAAAGAATTTTAATGGTCAAAAATAAAGGACAACAGTTAAAATACTGCTCTAAACTGAAGCATTTAAGTTTTCGCATCCGTTAAATGGAGAACTAAAATTAATCAAATTGATCTAAAGGAAAATACAGGCTAATTTTTGTAGTTTACTTTCAGACTGGCTCTCGTCACCGTATTAATCCCAGCGACATGAGCGGCACACGCCAGTCGTCAGGTCAGCTAGAACTGCTACACCCAAACCTCACATCCTAGCTAACAGCAGCAGCGTTCCCCCAAACGACAGATCTTTAGCAACGTGTCACTTGGATCTAAAAATGAAGGGAGTTTATGCTTTAACATACAGGAACAGGACAAAAGTAGTCTCAACATAACAAGCATTCTGACCAAATTTATATGGAAAAGCTAAACGTAACGATGACTTGCTACGTATGGTATGAACACTACATATTGTGCAATTTAATGCCCTAACATTATTAGTCTGAGTATTTTTAGCTTCACATTTCCACGGCAGCTTCACATGGGAAACACCCACACAGGTGTTTAGGTATCATGAAGTCCACGAGAGCCTGCACAGGTCTAAATGCTTTGCCAAACTGCAGGCTCAGAGCAGGGGCTCCCACACCATAGACAGTATCTGCAAAGAGCCGCAGGCGATCAGTGGAAACCTGTTTTTTGAACGTTGAACTGGCTCTCTCCTTTGCTCCCAGTTATTACAATGCAGTAAAGGCAACTAAAAATACATGAAAGAAATACTTTTCCGATGCTACTCTTCCCTATCAGCAAGAAGCACGGTTGTCACATAGCCGGGAGGTGAGCACAGATAGGAAGGGAGCGGGTCTGCGAGACAGTACAAGGCAGTTGTTTAGTGGCACGCACAATTAAGACATAGCTTATGCCGGGGATAGGGAGAGATGAAGTTTGCGAATTGATTTAGAATATATCCTGCATTACACAGAACAAGACCGTGAACAAATACTTCTATTTAAATGTTATTCCTGCATAAATCCACTTACCGCCATATAAGCATTTGTTCCAACATACGTCTTGGCTATAGAATTCACCAGCTATCAGACAAAACAGTCTGTTAGAACAATATAAAGATAATGTGGAAATAAAATGGGCAATTATTCTTCATTTAACCTACAATCATCATTCCTATAAATCAACTAAAAATTATGTAAAAGGGAACAAATTTATCTGCAAAGGCATTAAAAATGATTAAATCTCTCTTTTGTTCGGAATGAGAGTTCCAATTTAAACAAGCACTGCATTACAGTTTATGGCAGATAACCTTAAACAACTCTGTTAAACAGGATGCTTATCGCTTTAGTACCCCAAACTAGTCTGATATAAAAAGTCAATTTGAAGTAGGATTGAACGCGCTCATTTTTCAGTCAGCTGGCTCAAGATGTGAATAAAGCCACATTCATCACTTGAATGCAACGAGCACTAAATACGCTGGAGGGACAACAGACTCTGACAAGTTATAATACAAGGCTGACCTTCTCTTTGGTCCTCATGTTTGGCTGAGAGTAAAGGTGCTGAAATTCAAATCAACATCACAGCAAGCTCATGGGTCACTATCAGAGAAGTTCTCCAGGGAGGCCCAAAATGGAAATTAATTAAAATTTGTGCTGCACATTGTAAAAGCCCACCACTATTGTTACTCCCAATATTAATTTTTATTGTGGGCCAGTTGGGCTCCCCAGACACATCTCTCGTTCTGCCCTCCCTTTTGTCTGGCCAAAACGCTTTCATATCGAAGCTGCATATCAATGAAGTTTGCTATTCGTAAGTAGTAATTACAATATCAGCAGTTTTTACTGTCATTAAACAATGAACAATCATATTCAGATGAAGAAAAGTCGCCCAGAGATTAAAAATGAATAGGGCTCTCCCAGCAGAGGGGAGCTTGCTGTGGGGCTGGTTGTCTGGCAGCCAGGTGATTTTTGACATTAGAAAGAGAAATGGCAGATATCTAAAGGGGGAATTACCTGCGTGCTAACCCCAAAGTCACACAGCTTCACCTGGCCTCGCGTGTTCACCAACATATTAGACGGCTTCACATCTGTTGGGGGGAACAAAACTATATTATCTATATTATCCCAGATAGGCATCGTATATACAGAGGTCATTACGAATATTGGCATGACAGGTTTTAATAGGAAACATTTCAAAGCTATGTTTCAAGTGCAACCTCTGGTTTGTAACAGTCAGTAGCACAGATGACATTATATCTGTACCTCTCAAATGCTAATAATCCATATTATTAAATCTGCCGGTGACACTAATCTGGGAGAGACAGCAAGTGCACTGGAGGATAGGACCTAGAATTCATAGAATCACAGCATGGTTTGGTTGGAGGGGACCCTGAAGACCATCTCGTTCCAACCCCCCTGCCATGGGCAGGGACACCTTCCACCAGACCGGGTTGCCCAAAGGCCCATCCAACCTGGCCTTGAGCGCTTCTAGGGAATTCAAAGTGATCTTGACAAACTGGAAAATCAGACTGAAAAAATAAGATGAAATTCAATAGGGACAAATGGAAGTGCTACATTTAGAGAGGGATTAATCAACTGCATAAATATAGGATTAAACAGCTGTCTGGAGTGTAGGCTGGAGCAGGTCTGCAAAAAAAGATCTGCAGATTACGGCATGAAGTGGAAACGACAGAGAGGGAACAAACTGTCACCAGATAACTCGGGAACAAGCCAAAAGCAACGGTGCAAACAGTGAAGTCTGTTTTCCTATCAAGGGATAGCTGGGCTGACCTTTTAAGGTTCATCCCAGCCCTGCGACTTTGTACTCTAACATTGCAATTAACCCTGGCTCCCTCTTCTCTAACAGCCCTCACTTAATTCCATGGAGTGACAAGAGCAGAATTTAATATTCTATAGAAATTACAAATAGAAAGTATCCCAAACACCTGTATATAGCAACACAGGCAAAACAGAAATCATATAAGCACATTCGAGCCTCCTTTTGCTACAGGAACATAATACAGTGCAGGTTTGCTCTTGGGCACACCATTATTCAAAGCTACCAGCTTCCACCTCCATGCCTTCTACTGCATAAAACAGCTCCGATCTCACGGTTTCAGAGCTTTTACAGAGGTTAACTGCCAGCAATGCCTTAAAATGATTATTAATCCTGCTCCAGTAAATAAAATGTCAGTGTACATCGTAAAGTCAGATTGTCAGTGCAAAGATCTTAATGCTGACCCCCTCTGATGACAAAAGAAGGTGGTACGCTTCTGTTGCATACTGTAAAACCGATGTGCGAATAAACATCCAGCCTGACGGTAGTGCAGGAAACATTGAGCATCTTTTCTGTTCCAGGGATGCCAGTCGGAAAGCATAATGTGCACGTTATGGCCTGGCTTAAACTTGGGAAGATTAGAGCACAGTGGCTTTGCCTAATCACTGCTTTCTTCTGTCAAAAAGGATTAAAAGCAATAGCTTGTATCTTTGCCTTCTTTAAAAGTGAATACTAGTTGGGTGCAGATGGATGAAACCCAACTAGAAAAGAACCTAATTTTGTTTATCATTAAGTTTGCCTTTG
Source organism: Cariama cristata (assembly GCF_000690535.1). Taxonomy (NCBI): domain Eukaryota; kingdom Metazoa; phylum Chordata; class Aves; order Cariamiformes; family Cariamidae; genus Cariama; species Cariama cristata. The sequence goes on along the minus strand of NW_009636420.1, from coordinate 68,136 downwards.
TTTAGCAGATGTTTTCTGGTACCACAGTAGCTTGCTTAATTTGTCTCTGTAATGTAGAAATGTATAACCTCAATTAACAAGCTGATTAAATGCTTTCCTATATTTGAGCTAAAAATCCAGTTTAAAAAAGGGAAGCGTTCAATAGCACGTTACATAGCTTAAGTGGATGTGTACATTTTACGTTAGGTATCAATACTGCTGGTACATTTTGCAATTTCCCCCCAAAGCCAAAAGAAAAAACACGTCACGAGCATCTCCATCATGTTGCAGCATCAATAGGTTCAGTTCGTGTATCCTGATCTCCATTTCACCTTTAGGAATTCAATCCCTGTGCTGCATTTTTGATGGATTTGTACCTATTCCCCCACCTCAGGTGATGAGACAAAACACTGCTACAAGAGCAATCCACGCAGTCACAAAATCTCCCATACGCTTCTCAACAGCAGTTTACGAATATGTTTTCTAACGAAAACTTCAGGGAGACGCAGATATTTATTTGTGGCAACCTGCTAAGCAGCACACTCCTCTCTGGTGTCGACTGACTTTGCTAAATCTAACAAGACATGCCGAGTACATCAGCAGGCTCTAGCCTGAATCCCGAGAAGAACAGTAAGTTGCGTAGTAATCCTGTTTAACCTTCTTTCTAAAAATATGGCAGCCAAGAGAGCTACCTAGTTACTAGGCTTGCGCTGAATTGTAATGAACTAACAGCAGATGCGATTACACGCGCAGAGCAGACTGACATTCTGCACCACGAACCCAGCCGTTGACAGTACCAACACCTCTAAAAGAAAACCGCAGTGTAACAAGAGGCTCTTGCTTTTAATTGTAAAGGATGTAACAAAAAGAATTCATAACCAAATGGACAAGAGAAACATTTTGTGCAGTATGGCTGGAAATAGGTTTGTGCGATCAGGACGGGCTCAACGGTATTGGTTTTTAACAAAGCAAAAAAACCCTTTCGGTCTGAGTGAAGGGTCTGGGAAGGCAGAAGGAAGCTCTAAGGGTGAAACACTACGACCTCACGGAAAGGGATGATGAGGCAACATGCACAAAGTCAGATTTTCCTTCTCTAAGGACTCAACCATGTCATGAGCTCAGAGGAAGAGGTAGGATGTTCTCCAAGGGCAGCCCACAATCCTCGTTCCCTCCACACGACCCACCAGAGGAAACCCCCACGCCACATTTGTCCCCTGTCCCACCAAGGAAGAGCCAAGGCTCTACCCAGCCATCACCTTGTGTCACAGGGGATCTGCAGATCCCATCTCCCCTTCCCTGCTACAACATGGGATACAACAGTAAGTCCAGATAATTAAAAAAAGTCTGTCGTTCATTAAGTGCAGCTTTATCCTGAAACCCTTCCAGAAACAAAACTAAAAAAAAAAAAAAAAAAAAAAAAAAAAAAAAACCCAAAAAAAAAAAAAAAAAAAAAAAAGGAAAAAAGCAATCTGTGATCAGCCCATTAAGGAAGGGAAGCCTATACAGGTTGGAGACTCTACTGAGCAAGTCGCAGCCAAACAAGCACTGCGAACAACAAATACTATCTGTCCTTGCAGCAGAATTTAAATAGTGCCGCAAATGGGGGATTTAAGCAAACATTTGCTATGAATTCCAATGGTTGTGTTGGTTTCCTCAAGAAAAAAAGGAAGTGACAATCCTAGCCGAAAACGTCACTCCACAAAATATCTCATATTGAAAGTGGGGAGAAAAATCACCCAATCAGTAAATTAGCCTTTTTGTTTCATAAACCGCTTCAGTTAATGGGTTAAACATTTTTTGTTTTTGGAAAACAAATGTGCATAAATAATGTTCTGCACCATCTGCTTGTGATTAATATTACTGTTTAGAAGTGAAAGAATTTAAACAAGAGCCAAAAGGGGTCATTATGCTTCCATTACCAGTGCTTGCTTAATACAAATGATTTCTATGAAACATCATTATAGAGGATGAACAAGTCCTCTTTATGATATATCTGCCTAAGTCGTTTCACCTCTCTGCAAATAAATGGGACCTCCAAGCTCTTACTTACCAGTAAAGAGAACTGTCAGAGGTTCAGCTTTTTGAACGCCAAACATTTCAGTCATCTCATTTTATTGAAAAGCAAACGGATTCATGATTGTGGGGAAAAAAATCCGTATTTTTAAAAGCTGCCTCTTGACTTTTTCTGTCTTTTAAAAATATAAAACTGCAATACACCAGGTTCAAGGAAGACAAGAGATACAAAAGCACAATTTTAGCTGCAGACAGCTCACAGAACATTACAGTTACAGCGAAGCTGCTGGAAGAATGAAAATATTTTCTTGCCATAACGACCTCATCGGCACGCTTTTTGCAGGATTATTTTTTTTAAATAAGCCTAAGTGGTCTATATAGTCTAAGCTATACATACATATATACACACACACACACATATATATATACACACACATATATACAGCCTAGTATTTTTGTTTGTGCTTCACTGTATGTGACACTAACGCTGATTACTCCTCACAAAGCTAAAAAGAGAGGGGAAAATTAAAATAGGTGGCTTTGGCCATCTCTGGTGAAATCCTCAGCAAACTACAGGTACTGCTGAGAAGCTGGGAACGCTCATGGTCCATACTGCAGTAGTGCCTGTCCCTACCAACCAGCACTCCTCACCCCCAGCAGCTTATGTCAAAACAAAGAGGATCTGAATATCCTTCTATGGGAATATCCTAGGGGAAAAAAAAAAAAAAAGAGATGGTCTGAGCGATGCACAAACCTCCCTTCTGCCATAGACAGCCACGCAACCAACTGACAGTCCAGGGAGATCTCCAGATCATCAACGCTGCTCAATCTCGCACATCACAAACCAGAAAACACTTCCAAAACTCTGACACAAATTTAAAACCTAGTCAGAAACCAACGCGCCCAAACCCATGCAATGTATACCGGCCTTCAGTACATGTACCGTCACGCATACAAACACAGATCAGTACAATTAAACACAAGCGGGTAACATTTATTTCATACATTTCTTTTAATGAGGAGGTGCGAACAGATAAAACCACACCAGATAAAATGCATATGGTCTATACTTATTCTTGAACTTAACAGATTTTGGTTTGTCTTTATACAAACTTTGACTTTGTACATGATTAGACTTGTTTAATTGCTAATTCTGTTTTAAATCTAAGTTAATTTCTCATTACCCTTCCATTTCTACTTCTTATCCTCTGGGGAAAAGAGCACACTTATCATTGGGACATTCTCACATCTTCCAAAGAAGTGGGGTAGGTGTTAATCTTATGTTTACGTTTGATGTGGGTGTGATGACTATGACTACAGCTTTGGGTTTATTAATATGCACGGCTATCACCTCATTAGTTGCAAGGTTTGTTTTGAAGTTAAGCTGTTATATTTGCTGAAGTGTCTGATCTGGAATAAAAGACTTGCTCATTGTTTGTTTCCTTTGCTTTAATCCACGCTCTAGTCACAAACTGTCACTTGCTGCACTGCCTTACACAGCTTCTTCACCATGATTGCTTCTCCACCTTCGTTATCACCACGGTGGAAATTCTTGACTTCTTAGCCTATGCGAGCCTCCCGCCTGGCCCGCTTTACGTGCGACAGCGAGGAAGTCAGGGTTAAATTTTCATTCGCTTCTCTCTGATGCATTAAAACCAGTAGACAGCTGAATGGGATTACTTTGAGAAAAAGGCATCTTCCTTGCATTGTATTATTCCGTACCCATTTTTACGATAGAGAAGTACACATACATTTTCTGCATCTTAAAAATGGATACAGAGTAATACTGAAAACCAATCCCTTGAGGAAACTCTGCTGAACGCTGGAATGCTAGTTATCCCCTCCACGGCATTTTGCAGTGCTGTTCTCACCTTGGTCAATCTAGCAACAGACGAAGGCCAGAAAAATCTGAAATGTGATGAAAAATCAGCTTCTGCGCTTTTCTTCAGACCACAGCAAGGACCATACATAATTCATCAAAAACTCAAGAGCTGCTCTTCAATCAAGGCAACGAAACCCATACAGAGGGGGAGATTTTGTTTTACTGGCAAAGCAAAAATCAGACCCAGGTTCTAAATTTACAGCAGAACAACAATAAAATCTTACAGTTATAGTATTTATGCTTGACCACAATGCTCTCTCCAAATCACATTCAGTAGGTGCCCAGAATCTTTAATGAAAAAATTAAAAATGAAAAAAAAGTTCAGATCTGCTTTTTTCTTTTTGGGTGTTACGAAAGCGTGGCAAAGACTGTGTAGCCTATTCAGAGGGATACCCAGGCACGGACGTCCCAGCAACCTTTTCTTTTCTATTTATTCTGACAACTGCTGTGACAGCTCTGGCATCAAGACTGTACAGCCCCTTGCTGCGAGAGGATGGAGCTGCTAAATCTCTGCATCTGGCAACATTCAGGCTAGTAGGTGAAATGTTTAAACCATCACCAGAAACGAAGCCTCCTTGGTAACCTGTGTCTGCACCGAGTTGGTCATGGACTCTGGGTTATTTCTGTTCTTTTAATCCAGTGACAGCGTAGGGTCAAACACACCAGCAGCCTTAGCATTTCACTCACACTCTAATCGGAGGAAACAAAGATCCTTACTTGATCTCTACTCACTCTTCTGGCCACAGCCCTCTTTCTCCCACCCAGGAGACAGCCTGTGCTCTCACGTCAGAGTGATCTCCCAAGAAGGAGATGCCGTGAGACCGAGGAGGAATCGAAGCCGATGTCCTGTCACAGAGCTGCTCGCTGGGCTGTTACACAAAGGAAGGCTCCATCTCCTCCTCCACTACAAACTCTCCACAAAAGCCTGAGGACAGCCTGAGACTAAGCTCTAAGGAGGAGCAGGACCTCAATACAAACTGGTAATTAGTGTTTCCTATTAGCTTGTTCTCCCCACTCAGTGCACAGCTTTCTGGATGACTCTCCAGAGGTGCCCGACTCCGCGCACTGATCGCACCAGGACACTGGGCACCCAACCCAGGCATTGCTCCTCACCTCGCCGGAGCCTCGCACCTACTTCTCAGCCACTCCAAAACTAGGCACCCCACAAGAAACGATCTTACCTATCTGGTTTGCAACTTAAAATTTTCTATGTGTCTCTACTTTACGCTTCTCTTTCAATCACAAATGATGTCGGTTACTGCACGCTCCAACTGTGCACGCGGGCTGAGTGAGCAGATGGGTTAAATTAAACAGTATTGTTAGTAACATTAGGAACCAGAGCAGTTACTTTCAGACACTTTAGAAACATTATAAATGTAATGAGTTTCTCTTTCTTGGTTTGGGTTTTTTTGGGGGTTGTGTTGGGTTTTTTTGTTTGTTGGGGTTTTTTTAGGGGGGTGGTCGTGGTGTAGGGGGAAAGGCTTCTTTGTTCTTCAGACAGCATTTTCCAACATTTCCAGAATTGACACTGTTTTTGAAAGCTCCAGTATATCTGAATTAACTTACCACAATAGATAAATTTTTAACAAAATGTTACAACATTAAAAAGCAAGAAATACATGAGAAGTTTAAAAAAACCCAAACAGTAAACAGATTAGCTTCATGAAGGATAATAAACAGCAAACCCCCAAAATGGCTAATGTGCAAGCAGGTTTAAAGCTTCTTTAATTATTCATGACCATGGTAGAGGACAGTGGGCCACAATTTTAGAGATCTGAGACTCTATCAATGCTTGTGGCTGTCACGGGAAATTTCTGAAGTACATAAGAAAATTCATTATCTGTCTTCTATTTCCAATACTAGTCAAACATCTGATTTTCCTTGCTGATTTTTCCACTGCGCACCTGTTTGTAACCCTAAGCATCTAAATCTCTATAAAATTCATTTCTCTCTTTAGTCTTTTTCTTTGCAGGGGAGTAGGGAGAGCAGTAAAAGAGAACAGTAGTAAAAATATTTTATCAGAAAATCTGCAAGGCTAATGAGTAAGATTCATTCTGCATTTCTCCACTGGAATCCAACCAGATGTCAGTATGGTCTACTGTCTCTGTAGAAAGTGTTGTTAAAATAAAATAATATGGTATTTCATTGGAAAACAGAAAACATCTGTTACTCACCTCTGTGTAAAATCTTTAGACTCCATAAATAGGTAAGGCCTTTCACAACCTGAATTTAAAAGAAAAAGCAACAACACATATTAAAGATTCCCGCTAAGAAAGACTACACATCTCAGCTGGTGCGAATCGTTGAAGACCTGAGTCCCAAAGAAGAATGGAGCCAGGACCATGAAAAAGGGAGACAAAGCATTCCTTCCAAAGGATTGCAGGACCAAGACAAACCCCTGCTGCAAGCCTGCCGCGGACCACATGGCAACAGGTTCTCTAAGAACACAAGAATAAGCTTCTTCCCAGGATCTGTATGTTGAAGTTAGCTGAGCTTACACTGAATCCCTTTAGGCATTTCAATGTATTTTTAATTCATCTATCTTTGCTGAGGTGTTAAAAATCATGAAAGACAAAGCGCATAATGATTTGTCTTCCTGCAACAAGAGCAACCCAGTGAAATCAAAGGCCAGAAAACAACAAAATCTCTAATAGCCTCTCCCACTTCATCCTCCCTTTCCCCTTCTTTCCATTTGGTGCATCCGTACTTTTTCCTCCTTTACTTCCCCTGCTTTTACTTACTCAATGCAAACATGGAACATTTCTTCTTGAACTGGATAAATTGTCTCATTCTTCATACTACTGATCTTGGACCAAACACAAATCTTACTGCATCCCATAGCCCCAGAAAATACAACTGGGACCCCTAAAAGATAAGAACCGGGACAGACTTTGGCCTGCTATTCCAGAATTTGCTCCTTTCCCCACCTAAACTGTTAAAACCAAACTCAAAAACCTGTTACTCCAGTACTGCATTGGAATGTCTTATGTATGAGATGTATTTTAGTGAAAACTTGTAGGACGTGGATTTGTAGTATGAACGCAGCTATATTTTCCAAAACAACAACCCATGACCCTTCCTTACACACAATACGTACATAAGGATCTTTCAGAACCAGTAAGATCATCACTGGATCCAACTGCCACTCTATTTATTTTCTATATATACTATGATTAGAATAGCCCCAAATTCAACAAGCTGCTCAGTGAACTCCCTAAGAGAGCAGTTGGATGTCACAGGCCATCATCTCTGCAGATTTGCTTTCTGTAAAGTCATTAAACCCCAATACTTCTTGCATTTTTAACATTGTATTTTTCCCCTAGATTTACTACTTTTACAAGCCCCGAGAACTAACAAGATTCAACAAACATACTTCTACTACTGCTTACTTTTCACCCAAACCATCCCTGCTGTCTCAGACAGCTTTTTTAACAGAGCAAATATCTTTTATAAAGTTTCCATCTGAGATGACATTTCATTCATTTTCCTGAGACACTCTCTTTGTGCATCTCCAGAACAATAAAGCATTTCCGACATTTGTACAGTCGTATGACTTTTTCAGACAAAACAATTACATTCTTTTCACTGTCCGAACAGACTGAAATGAAATTACTTCTGTTACAGTGATCAAGCAGAAGTGCTAAAAATATTACACAGTGTGAAAGCAGATAGCATAGTAATTTTCAGCCTTCCTATTGGATTACAAACTCTTTTGAAGATTTATTCCGTAACCAAAACCAACATCAATGGCATCTGAATCTCTTTTATAAAACAAATAACGATTCTAGATCCCCAGTAAATTGCCCTAGGTGGCAATTTCTCAGTGTTAAATTCACACTCCATACCCAGCTATCTCATGGTCTCAGATGGTAATCACCTGTACCAAAAGGCCTTAGTCACATTCTGCATGCCCAGCGGCATGGCCTTGCTCACCTTAGCCTTTCCAAAAGCAGAACAGGGGAATTCTACCTACACCGCATTTTGACGTAAGAGGAAGAAAGGAAAAAAAGTACTGATGCAAAAATAAATAAGGTGGGTGCAACATTTCAGGCTTCCTTCAATGGTGAAAGTGATTTTCAGAATAGTAAGCTTCTTTGATTATTAAACATATATTTAGACTATTTAAAATCTTTAAAAACTGTTATAAAACTATTTAAAAACTGTTATAAGATTATTTAATTCATTTTAAAGCTCATATTCATAGAAAAAAGGCAACATTTCCTACAGGAAAAAAAATCAACAGCTGTGAGTTATTAAGCATCTATTATGGAACATGTGCTGAATAAGCAGTTATAAAAGACACGGTATTAAACAAACTCTCACATTCAGATTCTCTCAGCATCGGTGTACGAAGGCAGGAAAAGAGTTTTTCCCTTTATCCTGGGCTGCAAATCTATGCTCAGGAGCCCCCCAGGTGGACCAACCTAGCGTAAAGTACCATTGTTCACTTTACATTTGCCTATTAGGGAAGGACTCTTAAGTATTAAATATTATTCTAAAACGGTGCTGGAAGAGAGTATCTTTTGATTGAATATCTAGCAGGAATTATTGGTATTCAGTAAAGTAGGTTTTACAACAATGACTTGACAAAGCCTTGACACAAAAAGTACTTCTACCTGCTGTCAATCACTCACTCTCTTGACAGTTCAAGTGCACATCCTTTCAGGGAGAACTTCAATCAACATTAGCACTCAAAATACAGCGCACAATGTCACTGCTTCAGAAATTGAAGTGAAAATAAATGTGTGAAGTGGCAAGCAAAGGTAGAACAGATTTTACATCGGCAGACCCAAGTAAGTACACACCAGTACGGAAACAGGAACGACCACAGCATCACTGTGGGGTTCCCAAGACATACTTTTCCTTTGGAAAAACACACCAGCCCTTCACACAAAGAAAGAACACAAGGAAGAAGAGAGATTTCCCCTTCTC
>NW_009636420.1:57816-59314 GCF_000690535.1 Cariama cristata | reverse complement strand
TCTTTCATATAGGCAACCAGGACGAATTTTACGATGAAGTCAGAGATCCCTCCACCTCCTTGGGGACCCAAATCTCAGTGGACTCTACCTCTCCTGTACCACTTTATCCTGCCCCTGAAAAAACAGTGCTTCTCCCCAAGACCTGGCAAATGCTTTCCTCCTTTAAGGATTTCTTTTCACTGCCTTGCTTTATTTTCAGCATTCTGTCTTTCAGCCTCAAACTTCCCCCTGACTCTTTACTCCTCAAAAAAACAACCGAGAAAAGTATCACGCTTGGCAATTTTCTATTTCAGCTTGAAAGTTGATTGTCCATCACAATTAATGGTGATCACTTCTTCAATGGGAAATGGATAACAAGAATATAGAAGAACACTATGGTGTAAAGACTACATATATTCTACGTGACTCTGTGATACCCAGTTTAATTCTCAGCAGATAAAGTTTCACATCAGAAAAATTACAGTGGCAGTTCCTATCATCAGCAAAGGTTTGATTGTCTCAGCAGACAAAACTCTCCTCCGGTTCCTGCCAAATCATGAGAAAGTCTGATGGGGAGGGAATGGTACCAGAGAGCTAGTACCACTCGTGCCCAGTAAGCAGTGCGTTGCAGGTATCTGTTAAGTATTTAGGGCAGTATCTCAAGGAAACGAGTAGCAACATAATCCTATCCTTTTGGCTACAGAAAGTCAGTGTTGTCAAGAAAGGGATGTCTGTCTCTCAGGTAGTTCAGCCCCAGCCCGTGGAGATCAAAGAGCACAAGGAAACGACCTTGAGTACAACTCAGGGTTTAACCGAGCAAGCTGAGCGCGGGGGCAACGTGCTCCCTTTGCCATGTCGTGTTGAGCAGACACAGATCTTGTTCTAGACCAGCTGGAATTTCCTGCATCTTTTGTGCTCGTTGCTGTGAGTAGGACAATCAGTTTTAAGGGTTGTCAGTCCACTGCTGTTCACGACGATTAAATTCATATAACAAGAAAGGAAGCAAGCAAATCATCAAGTCGGAGTGTGAGGAATCCTGGGATGCTGCTAAATGTCTATATGTGCCTGCATCGTTTTCCTCTGGAAATGGTTTCACTTAAAAACTTGTACAAATTTAACAAAAGGGTATTCTAATTAACAGATGTGCAGGTCACACATATTATTAAGCAGCTTCAGTAGCCTAATGCATTGTACATGTCTTGGGAGAATAAAAGACAAATGACTGTGTACATGGCGCAAGGAAGGTAGAAAGAAAACATACAGACTGGGAAAAAAAAAGAGACTAAGGAAGCTCCAGATTTTGTCTACAAAATCCATCCATGCGAGCTCCAGCTTTTGTCTGACATTCTCCTTCTCACCAGGACACGAACAGAAATCCTCCAGGCTTTGGGTAATCTTCCCAAGCCGTTCAGGGTGAGGATTACGGTGTCTGTGTACAGTACGTGGCAAAAAGGTGTCCCCATCCACAAAATGGGGTGCCGGGCTCTACTGGAACGTCAGACACCAAGATGCAGGGTAG
>NW_009636420.1:12333-57785 GCF_000690535.1 Cariama cristata | reverse complement strand
GTGGCCTTTGGAGAAAATTAAAGGGACCCATTCCTCCTGCCACTGATAAATTCGAGAGAAAACAAAGGCTTTCACTGCCTCCTTCCAACAAGTCTACTATGCCAACTGAGCAGAAAATCAGCACCAGAGCAGAGGGAGCTGCCAGTGCCGGTTCAGCCTCAGCGCACACCTTCTGTTACGGAGAAGCAGGAGAAAGGGGCGAGTTCCTTCTCTGAAGGCACCCGTTCGTTTGTTCACCCCTTCGCTGACCCCCTGCACTGCGCTGGGCACACCGCAGGTTGCTAAAGCAGCAAATAAAATAACTAGAAAAAGTTAACTATCAGCTCACCGTCCATGTCAGGGAGTCATGCTCACTAACTAACAGATTTTTTAGAGAGATGACCCTGCAGGTGAGCAAAAAAAATAATATATATCAAGACATAAAAGAGGGGGTTGAAGAACCACCGTTATGGATAAGTGAAAAATTGGAAGTGAACATCTGCAGAATACCAAGGCAGGTGGGCTGGGGAGAGGAGAGACAAAAGGAAGTAAGGAAATGACAAGGTAAGTTAGTGTGGATGTATTAAGCACAGAACATGAAGTGAGACTAGGAAGAAGAGAAGGAATAAGCATCTGCAGAAATGCTTGAAGGTCCATCCCAGCATTATTACACTACACACACCTATTCAGCGTCAGGAATACGAGGACACCGTGAGCAACTTATCATTCATTGCTCCATAGGGAAGAAGAGATGAAACGTTTTTACTCTGAACTAAAGGTGAAAAGCGTTCAAATTCCATAAGAAACTGCTAGGCTATATAATGAGTAGATTTGAAGCTACTTAGAGGAAACAGCATCAGAGAAGGATGTTCATCACCCTGGGCAGGCCACACAAATTAAGAGAAAGTAGAGCTGTGAATTACAATGAACAGAGACTAAATAGCTGCCTGTGTTGGATTAAAGGATTTAAATTGTCAGCTTGATGTATAATGAATGTGAAAACCCAGCACTTAATTAAATGGCACATGATAGAATAACTTTGTTATGCTTTAAACTGCTTAAGTTATCAAAGTATTCCTTATATTTAGCAATTGTTTAGCAGTATCTCTCTCCCTTGTGAGATCCACTAAGACACTGGTCATTTACTCTGCGTTCAGCTCTGGTGAAATATGGAAAAAAATTTTTTTTTCCCCTCCTTTTTTTGTTGTTCTGTAATTTGAGTTTTCAATCACGGCTAGTGAATTTCTAGCAACACAGTCACCAAATGCTGCTGAGACACAATGATGGGCTACCAGGTGCTGCAAGGATCGCACTGTCAACACCATGCTACCAAACCAAACAGACATTAGGGACTGATAGTTCTTCCTAGATCGCAGACCAGCTCCCTGCTTGCCACCCCTAAAATGACCATAAGGGCTTCAGCCGTGCCTGCTCACCTGTGAAGGGTCCCAGCACAGGGGCAAGAGAGCAGCCTGTGCCCAGGCAGCCTTTGTCAGGCCTGCCCTGTGCCAAATAAAAACTTCAGCCCCCTCCTTATCTGCCTTAAGGAGTACATCTGCCACAGGGGAAGACAGAAAATGTGTTCTGCCATTGCATTCTGATAACAGGAACTGACTTAATTTTTCAACCTGGGAAGCAAATCTAATTGAGTTCCTTTGTACAGAATGAGGACAGTTCAAATGGAAATTACACAGGAGAATCAGCAGATAAGGGATCACCATAAGGGCTAGGATGGGGCTTCTGAATCCCTTTTTAAAGGGATCATACAGCACAGAAAGACTTACAGGCTAAATAAAGACAATTAAGAGGACTGCTCCATCCTACAAGGGCTGATACGAAGGAACATGACCACACAGTTCTCCAGCAAATTCATTATTTTCTTTCTTACGCCATTCAATTTATCACACCCTTTTACATTTCTTGAGCCTCTGGCAACTCATGTGTTGGTCATTCAAAAGGAAGGCTTCCTTAACCCACAGGATGGTGGGTTAGATAGGAAAAGGCACAGCCTTTCACACAGGCGCAACGAGGACACGGATCCCGGAGACGACTCAGCGTACCAAGGAGGCATGGGCACGCTCAAATCAGAGACGCACTACATGCATAATCAAAAACTGAAAGACAAAAAGAAAGAAAGTACTTACAGCTACTGCTATTCTTCCGAGTACATGTTCTGGAATTTTTCTATAAACATCCAAAGAACCCCCTGCAGGGACAAACAAAATGTGCTTAGGTAATACAAAATGAAATACTGCCCTAGATTTGAAGTCACAAGGGTTTTCTAGGCCTTGGTTATTAATAAAAAAACCATCAATGATATAACAATAACTGTGTCAGAAATAACTGACCTTAAAAATCTACCAAACTCTGAATAAACACATGAAACAGTACTTGTGTCTCTTTTCACCCACATTACTTATTTTTGCTTGCAGCATTAATACTCAAACTCCTGCTAGAAAACCTCCCAGTCACAGGACGGAAAATCAAAATCAGAGAACTCAAAACCACCAGGTTTGGAGTAACTTCTCAGGAATAACAAAGTCATCCCCAAAAGCAACAGTGAACTTCAAAGTCCAAAGTATCCTAACCCTTGTCCCCAAAACCTGGCGCGAACACTACATGGTATCCAATACAATGCTTCTCTACATGCTCAAAGTTGTTTCCTCCCGATGATCAAACCAGTGAAAGTCGGGTTGAGCGTTGCAGTCTGTGTCCACAATGATGTCTGAAAATGAAAGACAAGGAGCTCCCAGGCAAGCAGATGAGTTTTGCCAGTAAACTCGCTATCTGGCATAACCCAGTCCAGCCAGCACCAGACATTCATGGGAAAAGCGAGAAGCCTAAGTCCCTCTAAGGGCTCTACAGACATTCCCAAGGGACTGGGAAGGACTGCCGCCCTCGTCTTCTGCAAAGGAGATTCATTACCAAAGCACTGTTCAAAACGTCCCTGGGGTGAAATACAAATTCTTGGGCAAAAAAGTAAATTTAAAATTGAGAATCAAAAATATCCAAGTAGAATGGGAAAAAAAAAAAAAAGAACCATCAAATTACAGGCAGAGCACATTACCGTTAGCTTGCAAGAGCATGTTGTCTTATTCAAGGCTTGAGGTTTTCAGAAGTGCTCAGCACTGATCTAACTCTGCTCTCAGTGTAGCATATAGATTTTACTGATGACACCACTGGGAAAAGAGTTAGGCCAATACTCAGCAATTAAGAAAACTACACCTTATACTTTACTTATGGTTCAGTTTTTAAAAGTAAAATGCATTCATTCTGAAACGCTGCCATCCAAAGAAGTCACAAGGTCCTTATTCCAGTCTTCAGCTTTAATTATGCAATAGTTCTTATTTATACTATACTTCTTATTCTAAAGATTGGGGTTTTGTGGTGTTGGTTTTTTCTTTCCCCTCATTTTCCTCATCATCTCTACAGCCAGAAATACAGTATAAGTTTGCCTTCTGTAATGTTGCTCTGATTCCAGGTCATTGAAACTACTATTCGGTCAATAAAACTAATCTTTCAACTTATATTATCCACATTGCCTGTGGATTACAATGAATCTCAGTTTTAAAAGTAAATGTAAGTACTATTTAATGGAAATAAGAGGATGTAGCATCACAGATACCTACCGCTCATTACAAAAGCCAAACAGAGGGCAATCATATGGCAGGTGGTTCCTGTTAAAGCTTATAACATATCCTTAAATTTTGGACAAATAAAAGACCTATTTTCATACACCAAACTGCTAGGTTTCGCTATTAGAGACATCACAAAAGGTAGTGCTGTTTGAAAAATGAAGGAGAGTATCTTTTTGCAAACAATTGAGGCAATCTGCCACTTTTTTTAATGGAGAAAAAAACCTGTAGTGGACAACATATCCAAATCCAAATAATGTTAGCTCCCATATTTATGTGCAGACATCTAGGTACAGTGTGATAACCTGCACGTCTCGCTGCTTTTAAGGGGAATTTAGCGGGTGTTCAGCAGTTTGAAGGAAAAGAGGCAACAACATAAGTAAAAGGCAATAGTGCATTTCACCGTCTTTATTTAGAACATCATCTTTATTATAAATATAAAAAGGCAAAGATCAGGAAGCCTCATTTCACATCTCTGTTGCACTTTAAGATCAGTTGGCAGGTGGGAGGGTGATCCACGTCAGTTCAACCTCAGTGTTTTGATATTTGCAGACTTGGGAGTCTGCAATACGGTGGTATTGTATAGCACCGACATGGTACTATCTGTGCACCTTTTCCCTATGTGTATCCCTAAGACATGAGTATCTCAAAAGACGCAGATCCACCCATATCCAGGTAATTCATAAAGGAAATACCTATGTTTTGTAATATGGTACAAGATACAACTGGGCAAACAGAGTCATGGGATATGGATTCAGGAAATATTATAAACTGGCCAAAGAGAATCAAAAGGGCTAAAAAATTTGTCAAGGTTAAAGTTGTCCATCTGCAGGAGAAGAAAGTATTTTTTCTTATCTTTACCTGCATTCTTACGCATCAAAATCAAAGGTTTGAGAAAAAAAAAAAAGGCAAGGTCCCTTTATTTGCATTTTGTTCTTCCTTTAAACGATTGCTGTTGCTTTCCGCCAGAAGGAGCGCACAACATGAGGCAGACCAGAGGTCATTCTCCAGTATAATTCCAAGTAATTTGGGCATGGTCAGTAAACACCATCGTTGTGCCACATCATGAGGAATGCATACCCTAAAGGCTTAAATATTTTCAAACAAGAATTCAGAACTGCCAGCATTTATGTCTGTCATTTTTAAAACTCTCTGAATTAGTAGGAGCATACATACTCCAGGCAGATGCATGTTTTGGCATGAGCAGATGCTTCCCTACTGCATGTGACTGTTGCTTAATACAGGCTTGCAAGTCTGCGTGCAACTGCAGGGACAGAACAGAGAAATAGCTAATAGCCACACAGCATGAGAACAGCAAAGAATTTAACCTGTGGGCTTTGCTGAATAAATGTAATACTTTCTCATCAAATATGGAAAATCTGAGAGAATACTCATACTTGGAAATGGGACACAGTGATCACTGGGACAGAGGCAGTAAGTGTAAAAAGAGAGAAGTAACAGTAGTAACAGATCATTTTAACAGGGAGAAAACAAAATGCACCATAAAACCCTAAAGGGCTTTATCCGTGGTCCCTATCAGAAAGAAAGAAGCTACTCAATGATGCTTAATGGTACACAATTGGCTTTGGAAATTTTTCCTGCCAGAAAGCCTTCCCTCCACAGTAAATTATTTGCGAGATCCTTACTTCTTTATATCCAGCTTAACAGGTTTTTCCTTTGTGAAAAATCTGGATAGGGCATAAAATGCTGGCTCAGAAGAAAATCCTGGAGAGAGTAAGAGACTATTGCTTGTAACAACAACGTGAAGTTAAAAGTTGAATGCGGCGAAGAGGGTTCTTGTGCACGAGACAAGGGGACTGCATCTGTCATGAGACACGCTCTCAGAACTGATACACAGAGGGCAGCAATCATCATAAATTGCTGTAATCAGTATACTTTTCCTGCCTCTTCTCCCGGAATGCTACGTAGCACAAGATTTCAAAGCAAAGTACTAATACATCTCCATAATGACGGTAGCATCAGATTGTGGGGAAGGGGATACTGTTGGTCTGAAGAGTCACATTGGGAGAAACAAGAGTACACTCAAAAAGAAACTCAGCGCAGCACTGCTAAACAGCTGTGTTAGAAAATAATTCCTTGCCTTGCAATTAAGAGACAATTTCCCCTGAAAACACATAGGACATTGGGTTAATAGATTTCTTTAAAAGAAAATCTGTTTTGGCTATCAAAACAGTAAAAGTGAGGAACAGCTGTTTTTGTCAGCGAGGACAGATTGTATAGAAGACTCAAATATCAAACCACAAATTAAGCTAGCGTTTATTTCTGTTCTATTTACATTTTCAATAAAAGTAAGCGAAGTTACACTCAGGAAAACACAGCATATCATGGAGAATATAACACAATCCCAATACTAACCTGTTTTTTTAAAAAAACTACCTGCAAAGTTCTTAATACTTAACTTTACATTTTCAAGTCATAGTACTGCATTTTGCTCCATTCTGGAAGAGCACATCTTTATATGATCTTCCCCTTTACGTGCTTAGCAATCAAAAGCACACTAGATACACAACTCACCATCCATGAACTCTGTACACAATGAAATTCTGTTTTCTACAAAAAAAGCACCATAAAATCCTATGATATATGATGAGTCACACTGGAAAAAGAAAGGAAAAAAGAGAAGCCGGTTTTAAAATTTGCTGTAAGAAGTTTCTAAGCAAGAATAATGAAAATGAGAAACTCTATATACCTTATAAAGAATTTCTAACTCCGACATTATCTGCTTCTGGAGTTCCAGTGTTATATCTAAGGGTATGACCTAAAATACAAAAAAAACCCAGACATATGATCAGAGTTGACATAAAAAGTGAATGATTCAAAATAAAAAACTGAAGATCCACATATTAATTATCCTTATGTGAGAAAAGCAAAGAGAGGAATAGGTGGAAAGAATATTTTACTAGAGTGCCAAGCAAAGTAAGGAAAGGGAAACGAAAGGACGGACTTATTTACTTTTAAAAGTCAGTTACAACTAAACTAAGTTAAACAGCCAGTTTTACCCATGAAATGTCATAAGGTTTGCAGTTAAACCACTTGACCAAGAGATGAGTCAGAACTTGAACACAAGCCCCACACATAAATGTAAAGACCAGGCGCAGCAGATCTGCAGGTCTGCAAACTCAGAGCTGCTGCTTATTCAGCCAAAGTGCCATCACCTCCCAGCTCCTGCCTGGTACAGCCTCCTCCTCCTCTGCTCAGCACCCATCCTTCTCGCTGCAAAGACGTCTTGTGAAAAAGCCTGGAAGGCTCCGATCCCGGCAGGCCTGGCCGAATGTGCCGATGTTACCTCTAAGGGCTAAATCAGTACTGTAGTATTGAAAGTATCTCTGAATGTCCCAGCGGTGCCCTAAAGGAGTCTCTCTTAACACCACTCCTACAGTTCCAATTTCTTTAATAGTTACCCCCTCTTTAATATAAATTCCTAACATTGTATGAAACATGGGAAACTCTTAAATATACAGAAACAATGCGGATGACAGCAGATGGTACAGATGCTTAGGTAAGCATCACCAAAGCATTCAGGATTTTCAAGACAGACCCTCTCAATAAGGATGCTGGTTCCAACAGAACCAGCACTGAAAGTCAACTTTAACAAATAATCCATTGCCATGATTGTTTGAATACTCGCACACTCAATTATTAAGTACTACTGTAAAAACCAAAATGCATTTAGACAGGTCCAGTCTGCTACCACACAATATTTCACAGTTTAATACCTTAAGCTACAAGGAAACAAAATCCAGTCAATTTGCAGAATTAGCAGAATAGATATTACAGGCTGCATATACTGCTGACGAAACAAAATACAGAGAGACCATTTCCAAACACAGGCATTTTACAGTATCAAAATCTGTCTAAAAGAAAAAACGATAACCTGTTTCTATCAAGAGTTTGCTTTAGGGTTATTTATAAAAGCTGTCACTAAACTAAATTGTAAGTGTAATACAGGGCTGCCAAGAAATGTTTAACACACTTGTCTAGATCAATAATCATTTGCCAACAATATTCACTTACATTTTTACAGTGTGAAAAGCTTAAAATAATTTGCTGGAATACAATCAGTTTTACCCACTGAATATTAACATAATTTAATCTTGTCAACAGTATAAAATTAAAATTTTATCTCACTAAATTCTACTCACAGTGAGAAATTTCCCTGCCCCATTCACTGTGAAGGCTTCACCGACCCCAACGACGACTAGTTAGCATGATCAGCGTCAAATACATCGCTGACACCCACCCAACCAAGACCTGCCATGAAGAAAGGTCTCTGGCTGATTTGCATTAACTATAATTACTTACAGACCCTGCATTCTAATAGTGAGGATAACCTGGAAAAGCAGAGCTACCCTATTTACAAGTCTCCAGGATACTACAGGGTAGGGCACGTACAGATTGCACTGCAATGGTACAATGGGAAGCATATATCACGACCAAATAAATTAGGAGAGACCACTGGCTCACTTGCTCTATGTAACTATTGTATGGGAGCATTTTCTTCCATGTAAACACGTGTGGCTTGTGTGACTTGCAACATAGGAAAGACACCCATCCGATGTCAAGGTAGGAGCAACCTTATGTTGTTTACAGCACTGAAATGTGGGACAGAAAGAGGGAAAAAAAAAAAAATCTATATACAAATGCAGATTAAGGCAGTGCTAATCTCCATGGTCATACTCCCTTTGTGTAACATTTCCAAGCCTATTTAGAAACTGAAGTTTGTATGGGTGAAATGACTTTTAAGAATATGTGAGCCAACAGTGTCAAGCATGGGCTGGAACAGTGTTAAAGCAAAAAAACCAAACCAAACCAAACCAAACAAACCCCAAAAACCTCCTCAAACCCATTGCTACCAAGGAAGAATCTGTGAATAAGAATTTGGCTGCAACTTCCACAACTGTAACACAGGTAAGCGAACGAGATGTAATAAACTTTTCCAAAATGGCACCTTTGGAAAGAACTTTGTAGCAAAAATCACTGTTATTTTACCAGAATTATTGACAGCAGAAAAGTAAAACCCAGTTTATCTGGTATAAAATAACATGCACTGTTCAATACACGCAGGAGAAGAATTTCTTAGTAAGTTTGCATCAGAAGCTACAACAAAAGGCCGTGGAACAGACGAGCTCAGGTTGCCGCTGATCAGCGGTCCCCAGCCACCCACGCCTGCCGAGGGGTAACTGAGCCCTGGGGATGCGGATGAAGAGGACCGGTCTAGAGATGGGGCCAAAGGCAACCTGGGCTGGCTGGGGAAGAGGGGCTGGCAGCTGAGCTCTGAGCTCCCCTGCCTGCCCTGATTTCAAAACTAGTCAAAATGGTGCCTCACGGGTAAAGCTGGAGGATATTAGACCAGGGAGGTATTTTTTTAAATTTAAATGACATGGCAGTCCTCTGGGATTCAGCAAGGGGCTCCAAGCACTCCTGCACATCTTCCTTATCAAGTTCCTGCCTAAAATACAGCAATCGTGAAATCACTTAGCACGCTTGTAATGCACATGAACTCAACATACCTAGCGTTTCAAGTGAAAAGGGTTAATTTTTAAAAGAGGAATACCTGAGCATATTTCCTCTGCTCTCCACTACACCTCCAGGACAAATAAGGATGAGTTGTCAAGTTAAATACAAGCAGTCAAGTGACTGAATTATAATTTACTCTGTGCTCAATTTAAATTAGTGTGAGGCTATTAAAATATACAGTATAAATACGGCAATTCATCACAAGCTGTCATGGATGACTTCATCTATTTGCTGGAGTGGCATACGTTCCACTAAAGGGAACGAGAGCAAAATCACAGGTCAAATTAAGCTGCTATTCTGTTTTAATTCACTTATTTAATCTGTGGTGACATAATTGTCTTTTACAGTATGTACAACTCAAAGGAAATTTGGGAGTATTATAGTCAGTATACAAATGATTAATCAAATGGTCCATTTAAATGCTAACTTAAGAGCAGGAGAAACTAAAAGCAGTTGAAGAATGGCAATCAGCCAGTGTACGCTCAGATTTTTCATTCAGATTTTTCCCTCTAATTAGAAAAAAAGTTACCTTTGAAAAAATCTATTAAATCCTCTGCACGTTATCTAGCTGTAAAGTTTACATAAAATCCCTAACGACATAGCTATGGTCTATAACATAGGTACTAGCATTGGTTTGCTTTCCTGTCCAATATCTTTGCAAGATTATCTACCAGCTGAAAGCATTTTAATCAACAGGTTTTCAGAACATTATCTTGTCCTACCAAATCTGTATATTATCACCAAAAAAAGCCCCCAAAATGCAGAACTCCGCTCTCAAAGATCCATTCAGTGGTGGTCCTATCAGCGTGGTAATCCTCTGTCAAAACACTTGATACGTGAGATGATCATGTCAAGATGCTGGCATTCTCATCCTTTTTTTTTATTGCTGGGTATGCTGAGTCATAGATGTGTTAAGGAGTTTTCTTAGTGGAGCAAGCCAGCATGATCACTATCATAGCAGGTTTCCCGACCTCCAGCTTATGAGTGTGTTATTTTAAACTATGATAACACACACACGGCGATGCAGCATCTCTTCCGAAATCACACCAAAAGAATACAATTGCGAGTGACAGGACCACCACGAGCAGTATCTACAAGAGAACCCAGTTTCCTAAATCTTCACGATGCTAATTATCCACGAGGACTACCCAAACCCATGGACTCTAAGGGAAACAAGGAGGTGAAATTGCTGGGGGAAAAGGCTTTTTGCCACAGGGAGGTGATTTCAATTAACCTTGCAAAGGGTGAACTCATTTCCCCTCCTGCCTGTGCGATTTTTCTCTTGCTCCACCTCCTCTCCAGACAATTTCTGAGGGCACCCACAGCCCCACCGCAGAGCGGGGCAGGCTGGCGAGCAGCAATGCCAGCGCCAAGCAGAGCTGGCACAGAAGATGCTCCCTGTAGAGCTTGAAAAAAAGATTATTTGAGGAGGCAATGCAGTAGGTACCAAGGAAAAGCGGCATCCTCACACACCCCAGCATTTAGGGGAAAAGCTTTTTTAGTTCCACGTTGAAAGCTGTAATAAAAAATACTTTTGAATATTAAATTTTCTGTACTTCTGTGCCTATTGCAACTCAGAGAATTCCTGTCTTACTCTAACTGCTTAAGACAGGTTTAGGAATGACGGACATCACTTGAAAGGACTTTTTCAAAGTGACTTTTTCAAAAACTTTCTCAAGTGATATTTGTATCCCATATAATTACAAGTTGTTTGGATGTTATTTCAATTTCCACATTTTCCAGATGTAGAGAATCATTTCAAATCCAGCAGTAAGCATTTGTTGTTCTCCCAGGAGGGTGAAGGGATTTATTTATGTGATCCTCAGGAAAGCCAAAACATGGGCAGAATCTCATTTTTGTAAATCACAAGACAAACTGAGCCCAAATCTGAAAGTTACCCATACATGTAAATATTGCTTGGTAAACAGAAATGCTTCATTTGAAGTATTAGTATAATCTTGTACCTTTAAATTCCATTTAACACCAATTCCACTTGCAGCAACCAGCTCCTATCACTCCTTCTCTTGCCCTCCTCTCCCACCTCCACATCCTTTCTGTTTAACTCAGTTACATCAGTATTTAATGATTGAATAAAGACAGCAAAACAAAAGAAATGAGACAAAAAGTCCATTTTACAGTTTTCTAAGTATACATTATATTTTTGAAATATACCTTTTTTTTTAGATTTATTAAACTACTAATTGGAATTGTATGAATGCAACAACTAATTTGTTTTCCAAAAGTCTCTACTGCTTTGAGTTTTAACAAAATCACCAAATTAAAAGAGTTTGATGTATTAAAAAAGGACATATTTCAATATTTTGTGTATAGATTATCTGTATTAATAATTTAATTTACAAATTTAATTTAATTTAACACAAGGGTTGGTATAGTGTTTACCACAGCTTTAACTGAACTTTCAGACAAGACTGGTATTTATCTGACCACTCAACACTACAGTATGCAGCTTCACTGCAAAGAATGCCAACAAAAAAAAAAAAGCAGCCAAATCAAGCAGAAAAAAAAAACAAACAATCGAGGAGGAGGACATTAAAATAAATCTGTTACAACCACAAAAATCTCCTAGGAAAAGAGAGTATTATCCCAAAGAAAACAGGGAGATTCGAGGCACAAAGCACAACTCCACTTGGACATATCCGCGTAACCCCATGGGAAGACATGGTGGTACCTACACACAGTTCCAGGCAATTCCTGGTGGACAAAACCTGGATTCTGGGAACTCTGTGCTCATTTGGAATTACTAAATTTATGGGCTGGAGTTATCCTGCATAAACAATGTGGGCTTTAATGCAAAAAAACCAAATTGAGCTCTAACAATCAGAGGAAGGGGAAGGAAACCAAGGTCAAGAAAAAATGGGGAGAAAGAAAGAGAGAAAGAAAATTACTGTAATATCTTACCTTTACTGCTAGTATTTTTCCACTAGGGACATGATATGCCCTGTGTGAGGGGAAAAAAATTAAATAACTTCAGATCACATAAAATTACCCCTATACATGTGCAACATGTATACACTAATTTCACAGAAAAATGACTAGGAGCTAATATGTTTTACGTTAAACCGATTTTATATAGCATTTCTAAAGAAAGACTGATGAAAACAATTGATCAAAAGAATATACTTACAATGAAACCAGTTAGCAGGTTTTTACATCTGCATGTTTTATATAAAGTCTATACACTGAAGACTTTCATACAGCATAATACCGAATTTGTAAGTATGAATTCAGCCACTTTCACATTTTTTTCAATGAAATAAAATTATAATATCTCTATTATTCAGAATCTTCACGTAAAACAAGGTTTATCACACAAGTTTGCCAGTCCTACGGATATTTTCAGTGGTAAGACAGTGGGAGACAAAGCCATATCAAAAGTGAAGTAAAACAGGTAACGACTGATTCTTTATCATAACCTGAGGACCCACAGAAAATACTAGCGAAATTACCTTTCTGCATTTGTGTTTAAGATTCGCATGTGTGTGCGCATATAAGGTTAGAAAGCATTATTGTTAATGCTCACATGTACCCAAATCATTTTCCACAGTATTTCAAGAGCAGTTTGTCTTAATTTCTGAAGACAAACATTTATAATTGGCTACTTAACAATGACTTGTGTATTCCTAACCACAACCTTGTAAGAAAATAGAGGCAGGTGAAAAAAAAAAGTCTACTAAAAATCCAATGTAATTTTGCATAAAAAGAAAACCATTAAAGGTTTTCCTCTTCACTAGTTTTATTGTCTCATACTGATTTATGACACTATGCACAGTAATGTCATATATGTAGCACTAACTTTAAAGAATTACAATATTTTACCACTATATACCTCTAGCAATTATTACTGAAAAAGAACAGCTTTAACAGGTTTTTTTGCATGCAAAACCATACACAGTACAGGGCGAGACTGTTGTTTAATCTTATTTATAACCCTGAGTGCTTATATAATCTCTGTTAATAACTCAGAAGTTTCTAAAAACTTCATCTTAATTTAATAACTCATGGATAAACGCTTCTGTAACCAAGTGACATTAGCCTGTAGGAACAAACAGGGTTTAAAGAGGCATACCAAAAATCAGTGTTATTTAATATCAGTACAACACGCAAAGAGCAAAATCATCAGACGAAGCTCTGACAGACCGGTAGCCGAATGCACAAGCAATGAATCCCATGGAGTAAATGAACTCTGCTGTAACTATGGATGAATCAACAGTGGCAAAACATTATGGACTTAAGATCAGCAGAAATGATAAGAAAATGAACAGGTTGAGATAGCATGCTTAACGTCTGTTAGCTTAATATGTACTGTGCCGGACAGTTTGGCAACTTAATTAGCTTGTCAAGAAAGCTGATCTTTTTTCCATAAGAGAGATCTCCTGTTTCCAAGTGAATTAAAAGGGAAGACTTGATTATTTAATTATGATGCACGCTAATTCATCCGTGGAAGTTTGGGTTAAATTTCCAGCAGAGGGTAGATACCTGGTTTGGTTTACAGAGCACTGACAGTACCAATTTAACATTTAATTATCGCTGAGAATTGGATCACAAAGGAGATACCATGCCCATGGGTACAGCGTGTCCAGTGGCTTTGCAAATGGCATGCTACCTGGGAGGAAAGGAATTTGTTTACTCCAGGCTGATCCGGCATCTCGACTGTCCTGACCTTCCTTATCACAATAACTGTAAAGTGATTAATGAAGTTTGAACAGGAGCTTTGGTTACACCAAAAGACAACCGTACACCTCCGAAGTGTTTTAATTAACAGCTAACACTTCAAATTAGTCTGTAGTTGCTACAGTAATTACCCGTTCCAATGATGGAAAACGTTTTTGTTAGATATTATGTAGAACTGTAAGTTGGAATTGATCATTTTGGTTACAGCCAGCACAGCTAAAGCCTGAAGATTTAGTACCTTTATGTAGCTTCACAAGGATGCGCTAAAAAAAAAAAATCCCACAGAATAATGTGCACAGCACGAAGAAAAACACACTTTTTGTGCATAGGGCACCCATCAGGAAGTCTATGGATGTCTACGAGGAGATTAAGCTAATATTCATACTCTATAAGTAATGTGAAGCCTCATCTCAAGGGTCAACTCTCAGAGATTTCAGCGTCACCTCCGAAAGTCAGTAAACAAACTCATCAGATCACTACATGAAGCAAAGCGGCAAAACGCAAAAGGTTCCTCAGCATCGTTGCACATTTCAGTGAACATACACTTCAAAATCCTCCAGGATGGTCGGCAAAGGATGTCGCCTAATAAACAGCTACAACAACAACTCCTCTTGCTGGGAGTGCATTTGAGCAGTGCCTAACAGCAGAGACAAGCGGATGTTAAAGAAGAGTGAAAACAGTCGAAAATAGCTGCTGAACTACTTAAAGACAAATGTAAAGAGCAGAAATTAAAAGTATTGAAATGCAAAATATTCAAGGAAAACACTGTTTCAACATTCACAAAACTTCATTCCTTGCAGAAACCAGCCCTGGGAAAAGACCTTCATTCTTCTGCTCTTTTTTGTTGGGGTTTGGTTTTGGTTTGCTTTTGACCCACTGCAAAAGCTGTAATAGATGACTGAGAACAAGGGGCTATAGATCATTTATTGTTAAGGAGAAATCGAAGGGACAGTACTACATCAGACAGAGCCAACTTCTGCAATCTGAAGTTTAAAAAGTTATTTTGAACACTTGATGCCAGTGTCAACTTAGAAAAGTCATTATTTAAATTTTGTTGCAATTTGCCAACTGCAGGAAGCGGGTTCCTATGTGTGTTTCCCTTTCTCGTCTGTCTCTTAGTTACATTAGCAATTTATAAGACGAATATCATGGCATGGAGTGCTCTTTTTATTCTCTTGAGAGGAAACTCCTAACAGACACCGGGACAAATTACGAATATTCTTATGCAGGGCCTGATTCAGATCCCACTCAAGTTACTTGGAGAATTGCATCTACCATAAATTTGAAGTTTTATTATAAGTGCAAATTGACGGAAATGCTATGCGATTAATAACCACCATAATAACCACTTTCTCCAATACCAAAAATATTTGTAAAATTTACATTTTAAAATAATGACATAACATTTATTAAAATAGTAGAAAAATAAACTCAACAGCCACCAGACAATTCATTTGCAGCCCAATTTCTGCACATAAAGAAAACGTAACTCCAATACCCTGCACCTAACTATTTTTTTTTTTAATTTTATTTTAAAAGAGGCAGTTGTTAGCTATTGTAGCCACAGCATTTTTTCAGGCTGAGATAATGATTAAAGTTATTAAAAAAAGCAAAGCTCAGGAATCCATTTTGCGATATTAGTCTTAAAAGACGATGAATTCTTTTCAAATTCACCAAAGTCTGACTGCAAATAGGTGCTGTGTGTCTGTAAAAAGACTGGATAGTGCAAAAAGTTGTAGGTATTGTAAACCGATCTGTGGTGACATCTTCGAAGCAAACAGTACAGGCTAGCGGTTGAAAACTGCATCTTAGTCTCAGAACATATATGGGAAACAAGAAAATAACTCCTACTCCTTTCCCCCAGAAAATGAAAATTCTTCATGGAAGCAAACCGTTCTTTCTCGATGCTCAGAAGTATATTTTTGTTTCTATGTCCAATACAGCTAAGGGACAAAACCTGCACTCGATCGAGTAACCAATTTGACATTGCTGGATGAGGAGAAAGGTGATGAACAATACAGTAGAAAGGAGTAAATGCAGGCACACCCCTCATACATATTAGCAGTATCTGGTGCAGGGACCAAGTTAGGAGATTGTTAATTAAAACCAAGTTTTAATAACTCGGACTAGTAACTCTACCAACAAAATTTTTATAGGTTTCACAAAAGAAGGAAGAAATCTTCAAGGAGGATAGAGGAAAGAGAGCAGCAACTTTCAGACCTCCTCAGAGAAAAAAAAAAAAAAAATAAAATTCCAGCAACAGAGGCAGCGTGGTAGAAAGCAACGCACAAGCTCCAAGAAAGAGGAGAAAAATGGAGCAAAAAAGCTGGAAGCTGGATAGGGAGGAGGTGAGTTTTGGGGGGGGCTTTCCTTCCCCCCCTGCCCCAGCATACCGTGCTAGTGCGAGATGGAGGAAGCGGCCGACATCTCCTTTTGGGAAGTTCTCCTACTGAACACGCATGGCACGCCACGCGGAGAAGTTGGCTTAAAGCTGCTGCGTGTCGTGTCAGAAAAGGACAGGCAGACTTCAACCACCGCGTATTTTTAAAAATTCCCACTGGGGAAAATAAATTTAAATCTCTTCCTTCACATTCCCACTAGAGTTCATTATTCTGAGCCCCCTACATATATTAGAATGCACAGCTTCTAAGCAAGATGTCATACTTATGTCAAATATTTTATTAACCTTGACTATTAACCATATCCCTAGACACTTAAAGCCCTGAAGGGACTCATGTGAGCCAAGTCCTTTAGCATAACTTTGTCTCCCCTACTCTGAAAATCGAGAGTGCCCCTCAGGGAGTGCTGAAAAGGCAGCCTGCCCAGCTCCGTGGCAAAAGCTGGGTTATTTTGGGGAAAAAGAAAGACGGTGTGAGCAAGCGTGCACTCTGCTTGAACAAAGCCCTCCAGCTAAGCTGGAAAAACTTCTTGCGGAGTACGGCATGTGCATCCCTTGTGTTCCAGAAAACAAAAATCAATATCATAGAAAACTAGAATAGGGCTTTGGGGGAACTGCCAACTCCTCGGCATCTCTCCTCCCATATATAAGAAGTGTTTCTACAGGAAAGCAAATTAAAAACCGAAAGTATCAGAAGCAGCTGGTTTCTGTTTTAAAAGAAAAAAAAAAAAAAAAGAAAAAAAAAATGGTATCTGAATTTCACATTGCCTGCTTTATCCTTCCTGAGGTCTACTGCAAAGAAAACCAGAGGAGAAAAGTAAGATGCTTTAGCTCAAACCTCTTTATGGAATAAACCATAGTCCATTCTAATATTTAATGCTAAAAATTTCATTCACTGAATATGGAGAGTTTCTACTCACTCAGTTCAAAAGTAAAACAAAAACTCCAACCAAAAAGAACATGCACAAGCTTCTCAATAAATAGCTTAGACATCAGACAAAAAATTGCTCCCTCTTTCAACTTGTTAAGACAAATAATTTTATATTCTCCCTGTGAGAAATTTTAGGTAAAAGCACAGTGAGAAGCTGCATTACTTGCTATGACTGCGGTATAACTTCTTCCAGGGCAAGGAAAGAACTAACTTTGGGTTTCAACATGCAGGCACTCAAGAGAAACAGCAATTTTCAATTTGTTTTCTAATTTGTAACCGTATAGCATTTGCCCACATACAAGTGACTCAAGGATGGTCACATCAGAAGCACAGACCGAGTATGCAAAGATCCTTGAGCTTTCTCAAACAGCTTCTCCTAACAAATATATATAATAACTTTCTACTACAAACTGAGTTTACTACTATCTAAAACTCAAAATAAATGTAGTCTCTTCCTAGAAGAAAAAATTCATTAAAATTATCGTACCGTGCTGCTAACGCTGGTCCAAAAAAGCAGTCAAGCAGCCTGCAGCAGCCTACCATGCCGAAGATCCTGCTTCCCATCTGTTCACTCTGGCCACCAGGATACATTTTTCTATTTTCCCCCCAATAGCCACGGAAACAATTTCTAATCAATAAGGTACTCCTCGGCAAGATCAAATGATTCAAGGGAAAGCCATGACCTGTCTGCTATGCCAATGAGTCAGTCCCTTCCCTTCCTAGAAATATAACTAACATCAGCAAATATGACAAAATGATATACTGACAGTACCGTCACATTAGCGATGTGACTGCAGGACGCAGGGATGCAATGCTCCCCTCTGGGCAAGGTATCAGAGAAAGTTACGGCCAACGCCACAAACTCAGATCTGCTGTAGTTCTGCTGGCTCATACAAAGCGTTGGTGTGTCATTCTGCTAAACGATGCTTTTCGTAGATGAAAGGGTGGTTGAAAGGGAAGTCTGCACACCATCTAACCCAGCCTCCCTCTTGACGGGGGACTGTCGCAGTGGATGAGCTCAGTCATAGCTTTGTCCAGCTCTGGGCTGAAAGCCCCAAGACGGAGATGCCCTGCCACTCTCATGCCCTGTTACAGCACTGCACCATCTTACTTATAAAGAGGTTTCTCCTAATGTCCAATACGACCTTCCCAAGTGGCAACCTGAGGCCATGAAGCAAAAATAAAAGTAAGTATTTCAGGTCCTTTCTCCCCGATACATTTCCTTCTGCTTCACACCTTGGTATGTGTTCCATTATACACATCTGTTAAAAACACCAAGACATCATTTCACTCGACAAGAATCAGAAATACTGTCCCGTTTCCCCATCTCCGTATCAGCTCACCCGCAGCACGGCACTGATGAACTGCAGAGGAAGTCCTCCAGACATCCTCCTCACTCGACACACAAAATAACACGCACAAAAGGTCTCTGGGACTGAGGCAGGGTATTTCCTAACAGAAATGAACACACACATAGAAGCTCTAGGTTTCTTATTTGAGTTAAAAAGTTAACTCAAAAAGCTATGGTTGTAGCAAACAGCACCTTCAGATGTAAGGGCTCTGAATGAAGTCAAACTGAACGTTTTCCTGCCCTATGAGAAATAACCTAGAGCAAAATGACTGTGTCAGTGTTGCACAAGTTGAATACAATTCTCTAAGTATTATGCACTGCAGAATGACATGCCAGTCACCAGCTGCAAACTATATGCAGCAAATCACCCACAGATTTGGTTTACTGTTAATTTTTTCTTTTTTTTCCCCTTCTTTTTTCCCAGTACTGCCACTGTCTGTCGTGCTCCTGGTCAGACTCTGGCAGTCTAATGACAGAATTATCACGTACTCTGATGGCCATCTAAAGAAATGGATTCAAATTGTTTCTAGGAAATAAACACTTTGACAGTTGTTGCCTTCCGCAACAGACAAACACATTAGCCTGACTCTCTGGCTGTTAAAACAGGAAATCCAAAGTGCACAGCAGTTGTAAAAAGGAGCTTTTATGGGGAGTGTGCTAATTCAAACAGCAATCTACGCCAACCTCCCCTCTATCTAAAACCCCGTTACAGATGCTTGAGTACTGATTGCAAAATGATTTGTTGTTAAACTAGAAAACAAACAAAAAAATACTTGTATCTAAATTTTAAACTTTTCAAAAGAGCAAAATTGGCACTAGAAGCTGCATAAAGAAAATGCCGAATAGCAAAACATCTCACTTAACCCATCTCTGTGGGAAAGAGGCAGTTTTGGCATCCAAGCCTAAGCACAGCAGAATGAATCCCTCACCTCTTTTATGCTATAACCTACTACTATTTCCATCTGTTACCACTTATACAAACAAGTCTTCCTTCTCCACTGCAGCCAAACATGCAGTGTCAACCTCTGAAGACTGGATTACAAGTCTTTCTCCTTGTACCCATCCCACTGCAATCCAGCCCCTGTTCCTTCGAGAGACCTGTACAGACAGAAAGGACTGAAGATGAAGACGGCTTAGCCTTGGCACTGCTTGAGGAGGCTGCGGTGCCACCATCGCCAACTCTAGGTCACTCACTACCACAGGACCGACCCAGATTAGATGCCGACACGGTAATGTATTTCAGCTGCTGGCTTTAAAATAGCTGAACGGACAACAGAGAGCAGAGCAGTCATAAGCTTAGACTGACACGGACAGGCGTTATCTGACACAGCATAAAGCCTGTCAGTACAAAGTAAACCCACCACAATTTTAGGAAGAAATCGGAAGGAACAGAGCGGGCCAAAAAGTACGTCACATCCGACGGTGACGGCAATTTAGATGCTAAGATGTCTCCACAAGAAGACCTAAAGCTGGATTATCTGCATTATCAAACCATTTGTTCACGAGAGATGTGTTCATGACACTCACAGCATAACTACTATTAAGGAAAAACAGAGCTGTTCAGTCACTCAGCAATGACCAGCAGTAGAAAACAGAACCGTGCCAAGTCACTCAGCAATGACCAGCAGTAGAAAATAGAACCGTGCCAAGAAGCAGAAAGTTTTCCAGGTATTCACTGTAAAAGCTGAAAGAGAGTTTTCTTCTCATCATGGTTCAGTTTCAAGTAGAAAGCTTGCTCTTCCCCAGGAGCAGGCTGAGAGCATAAACACCGTGAGGTCAGTTATACTGCTCCATTCACCGCTGGATTGCACCGAGACACCATCGTGCCAAGCAACACGCTAGAAACAATTCTGGCACTGCTCCTCTTGTACCGCTCCTTGCCATCGTCATTGAAACAGCGGTGCTGATGTATAGGGAAAGTGGTTATACATAGGAGCTGGGTATGGCTGGCTAATCCTTATGATGATCAGTGGATATCTAAGTAGTTAATTTTTAGCATTTTGAGTGAGCATTTTCAAAGAATCTGGGGTGAAAAGAAATGGAAAAAATCAACTTGAACCTTGCCGGTGTTGTTATACTCACTGTTCTTCAGAGAGACATCAAACAGAGATTAAGGAGAGAGTCTGAAACACAACACTGGCAGCATAATGGCAAAAAAGGATTCCTACATAAATACACGTTCTTCTGCCCCTTTGCATCTCACACTCACTTCTATGAGCAAAGGCATTATTTTAAAAAAGTATTCTATGTTAGGGAACAGTCAGCGCCTATAAGCTTGGCATAGCTTGGCTGTGGCGAATTCTACCAATTCTCTACTACACAGAGTGTTATTTGTAACCAAGAAACAGATGATATTGCCCGCATTGGGGCAAGCTGCAAAGCAAGCCGCACTGTGCTTACACACCACCTCACGTAGTGGTAACAAACTCAAATTTTCAGGATTGCTATTCGCTTAATCTTCCAAGCTATGAGCATACAATGCAAACAAAACAACCTTAATTTAAGAATCATCCAGTTTCTAATTAAACAGCCATAGGCAGCTGGCTGGATACATTTTAATCAGTTTCAATAACCTATTGATTGTATACTGAAGCTTAAAAATTAAAAGTAAAAAGATGACCGGGGAATTGTCCCATCTCAGAACAACAGTAGAACCCTCTGTAAATAACTCCTCTTTTAACCATCAGCTAAATGAACACTTCAATACTGCAGTACAAAGTCTTCTGCAAAATTACTTTAACTAACAAGCAGAAATTTATCAGCTTCAGCCAAAATCAATGCTGAAATCAATTTGAACACTGGTTGTGTCTAAAGGGGCTCATTGGCAATTTAGGGAAATTACACCATGTAAATGCCTGTGCTTTAATTGAACAGTTTCATCAACTAGGCTGTGATTGCTGTCCATTCATTTATTTACTTTCACTGCAGCTACCATTCTGCAAAGGAATGGGTTTTGTCAGACTTGAAGGAGGTACTTTATCTTCATTTTATGCACTTTTGTGCATAACAGATTTTATGAGGCAGGCAAGCGATAGCCGGGGTCAAAAGAAACAAGTAAACAGCAATCACTGGTCAGTCTTGTTTAAACTGCAATGATAATATGCAGAAATTTGGTGGGGCATTTCTAACTCAGTCCAGCTATTATTGTTCCAATGATTTTCAGTGTGAATAAAAATAAAACAAAAAAGAGAAACAGAAAATAAATGTAGTCTGGGAAAGAAAATAAAGGAAAATGCCTCCACAACTGGAACACAAGAATGCAGGGAGACACGATTTTCAGATTTCACATGGCCACAGATTTGTTTTAACGCCAAACAAAACATTGAATCTGCCTGTGCTTCCTTTCTTCAGAGCTGCATCAAGCACCAGGCTGGGACATTTATACAAGCAACGTGTATAAATCGCAGTGAGAACCTCCCCTGGAAAGCAGAACACCAACGAAGCCGGGTGGGTTGGCTGGCAGTGCTCTGGGCTGGGAACCGCCGAGACGGGCTCTGCTCCTGCTTCGGTCGCTCCTTTGCTACCTTGGGAAAGTATTTCCCTCTCTGTCTCCATTTACCCTCTGCCACGTGCAGAGGACGACACTAGCTTCCTTTGCGAAAGGGCCAACACAATCTGTGAACGAAAGCATTTTAAAGAAGGGCAAATTATTGTTATGGTATTGCACATCCATAGAGAAAACCAGAAACGAATGAACAGGGGAGCGACAGCTCTGCTTAGATTTAGACTGGCTTCCCACAACATTCAAGGTGTAGGATAGTTACCGCTTTTAAAGAACAAACTGGGACTATAGAGACCCTCTTGAGGGACCTTCTTCATGACAGCACCAGTGTCCTGCATTAGAAGCCATGGGACAAGCCAGAGGGAGCAAACCTTGCTGAGCCAAAGCTCGTCTAGGCAATAACAACTCTGGCTACTCCATCACCGTTCCAGCAAAAGGAGCTAAACCACCTCCACCTCCCTTACTCTCAAACGCAGCTAAATCTCCTCCAGCTTCCTCACTCCAGAACTGCCAACGCTTTTCCCTGCTAATGTTAGAGATCTGCAATGCACTCGCAAGGCACAGTTTGCAGGCTGTCTTGCAAGAGATAGCAACTTCCCAGCTGCCTTGCCACGCGCTATGTTTAATGTGCTAATGGGGCACCCCAAGGTTGGCTGAGATAGAGAATAAAGAAGCGGGCAGATGCTGGAATGTACAACTCAACCGAACAGCAAAACTGCTCGAGTAAATTGCTCAAACAAATTAAGCTTCCGCATTTATCTGTATTTTCCCCAGCTATACAATTCTTCTGGGCAGTAGATCATCAACAGCCACTTCTCTCCCAATTACTCAACTTAAAGTGAAGCCGTCTGGTTTAACAGCATTTTTGCCAAGATGACAACCGATTCTCCCGTTTCTCCCAGACACGAGGTAACCTCACAAATTAATTACGGCTTCATTGGGACTTCATGTTTATTTCAGCATACACAGCGTTAGTGCTTGCTGCTGCTGAAGACTCCTCTAACAAAATCCAAAGATTTATTAGCCATACACAACACACATTTTAAAAAAAAAAATCCCAGGCACACAGAAGGCTATACAATCCCCTAAACAGAGTTCCTTGAACATCTCACTTCTCATTAGCTACAATCACAAAGTAAAAACTAGAAATCATGAAATAAGAGAAAAATATTCACTTTGCTTGTATATAAAGGAAGGAAATAGTGATACTTTAGATATACCATATGAGAGGGATGTCACAGAGTAATCATTTGCCAGAGATAAATACTTGATTTTGTAATACTTCAGATCAAAATATACACAAATAAGGATTTTAGGCCTAAATAATTTAATGCAGCTACTCCTGAGACTGGCTGGCAGACTGTAGACATCCCATTACAAACCAGAATGTTAACCTTCTTTCAACTGAAGTAAAAAGGACCGACCTCAACCGTCTCTCAGAGCTCTGCAGCCAACGATAGAGATAAAAGATGCAGCACAGAAGCACATACTTTAAATGTCTTTTGGATCTACCAGTGAATGATTATTTCCAAAAAAGCAATTTCAGTAAATACAATAGATGTACTGGTATACAGATGTTTTATTCTGCTGTGAAGCAGCCCAAACCGTGCATTCTCCACCCTACCAGCTTCTATAAAGTAGTTGACAAAAAATTAGAAAGTCTGTTGTGGAGCTGGAGGGTCGTACATCTACCAGTGTAACAGTCTTAGGGCCCTCTTATCAGGAAAGGTGCAAATCTCCACGAAATAACAGCAACTGAGAGTTTCCAAAAATTCACAGAATTGGACTTAAAATACTCCACGGAAGGTGGAAATCCCAGTTAACGAGGTAAGCTACCTACAACAACTGGCAAACAGAAGGGAAAGACACTAGGGCGCTTTGTTACAGCAGATTTCAGCACCTTCTTGACAATCTTTATTCAAGAGAGGGTACACGCTGCCCGCTATGCACTCTGGCTTTCTGATTGTTTGTATATTCAATATACAGTTTGGGACTGTTTGTATGTTCTCACATATTTTGGAATATACAAGCAATCAAAAAGCAAGGATAATTAACTGCTTTTGCTGTATCTAACTCTATAATTGTCATCATTCCTTAATTAAGAAAATAGCGTATCAAAACATAGGGGAAAAATAAGAAGTCAAACAACTGTAAAACCCCTTCTTTTTAGAACAGGAAAAACATTTAGATTCAGCAAGTTCTCACTAGAAATATTGCTATAAAGTATTGATTTTTTACCAGACTCAATTGACTGAAAAGTTGTTTGTATAGCAATATTGGCCAAGCCAATATACTGGAACAATTTTGCTACACACAGTAATCAAGTGTATTTCTAAAGTATAATTATACTGTCATAAAAATAAAGCTAAGATACCTCTTCTCCAAGCAATAAAACAGTTGCAGCTGTAAAGAACCCAAATAAATGAAACACATTTTCTAACTAAACATAGCGTCTTCCAAACAGAACAAAAACACCCCCCCTCTTCCCCCTTAAGCCAAGGTTAGCATGAAAAGTGATCAATACTTCAATCTCAATAAACTATTTCAATAGTAGTTAATTCACGTGGAAAGAGAGGCTGAAAATTTTTGCTCAGCGACCTGCGACACGTTATCTTGTTTGCCAAATGCTGATAATATATCAGTGCCATAATGGATATGACTTTGTATAAAGAGCTAGAAAGAAAGAAAAAAAAAAGATACCACATAGACATGGTCGTTCTTTAGATTCAGATCAATACTACACACAGCCTCTTCTGAAACAAACCGACAGCATGGAATGCTGGAAGAGGAAAACAGCCAAACGTTTGCAATTAATTTTATTTGACAAATGTTCATTGATTTACTGGAATAAAATATATGTGGGCTGCTACCTATGACTAGTGCAATCCAGCTACCTGTAACTATTCCATTTTGCAATTTCTTCCTGACTCGTGTAGCACAGATGCTCCTTTGGCCAGGGAGAACAGGCTCCCTTTTTACGAAGGGGTGACTGTTCCAAGGGTAGGAAGTTCTGCCTCTGCTTTGTCCAAAGCACATCACCACGGCATGGTAACGGCCAACTCCCTGCAACAATGGCAACCAGCAGCTCTTCATGGATGAAAGCGTGCATTGGTACAGCTCTTCAAGCCAACATACCAAGAAGCAAATTCGGGAAGATCTGAGAGGAATGCATAGCTTGGAAGCCAGTTTTGGGAGAAATCTGTATTTCGTATTTGTATCCTGCTATTATTTGCATCGCAAAGAAAGTCAAACTTCAGGAACGCGTAAAACATTCACACATAAAACCAGTGCACATTCCCTGGAGCAGTGTAGAATGACACTTGCACTGGAAAAAATGCCGTGAAGTCACTGCAACTGCTAATTTAAAATATGAACGCAATAAAAAGGAAAAAGAAAGGTAGAAACATTTCCCTGATACAGAAGAGGGCTCAAGTTTTTAGAGCCAAAGTTTTTTACTTTCCCAACTGCAGGCAACACTCAACCACTTAACGAAGCAGAACACAGCATCAGCCCACACAATGCAGCAAGTCAACACAGAAGAAGTGCCAGAAGTATCATGCATTCCCTCCTGTGCTATTATCCTCTGCGCCTTGAGTGTTCACACCTCTGTTCCTTCATCACTCCTGCAGACTCTTACTAAAGCAGTATTCATCACAGGAGAAAAGTGTTTTTGCAAAAATATTAAAGAAAAAGCAGGCATGTAACTATACTACCTTTCAGAAATACCAAAAGAAGTAAAAAAGTGCAAGTTTGGCTTTACATAGCATTTTATCCAAATTTTCCACGAGTTTTACAAAATGTGAAATACATACTATGCACATGACAACATTATAAAAGAATGAGATGTTTTTATACCACCTTCTGCACCTAAAAGCACTGCGCCATTGTATGCTCTAAGAACACACAGCAAACGTGGACTTGAGCTGTTCCTTGTGAGCAGGGCAGAAAACGATCCAGAACTGGGTAACAATGACACATGTGGGTTCCCTCACTTTGTGGGATATTTCTTGTCCCTAGCTGTGCCTTAAGTGCCTTCCACAGGGACCAGAGCATGTGGTCTTCCTTGGCAATGCTTCTCCCACCTACATTCACTCCCGGAGCCTCCATCGGTACACGGGGGAGGGAAGCAACCTTCTCTAAATCAGAAAACATCAAGGAGACACCGACTGAGCTGTAAAGTTCAATATTCTCTCCCAAATCTTTCTTACTATCAAGCAAGAAAATAATACTGTTTCTGCAAGTTTCTCGGTCTAGGAATATCTTTCTACAAGAGAACGTCAATGAGATTTCTGAACTACCTTCCATCTACAAGGCTAACCTGCTTTCTGAAGAGTCCATTCAAAGACTGGATTTATTCCTTTAAGGTTTTGGAAGTCCATTTTTATAAACCTTCTGCAAGGAGAGTAATTTTGCAATGTTGTCAGCCAATTAGAAACTAAACTAAATGCACCATAGCTTTTAAAACATTTTAGGAAAAAAAAAGTTAATACCAAAGTTAAAATGTCTAAGGTATAAACAAAATCATAATGGGATGCTGGGTTACTGTATATGGTAAATAGCTCTCTGGAGGAAACCTTTATTACTCCCTCAGGGCTTTCTTATAAAGTATGGGTTTCTTAATTCCTAGTGGAATATTTTTCATACGCCACTGCAGACTATTAAGTACCAGATATTACATTATGTAGTTTAAACTTTGCACTATGCATGAGAAAGACTTTCCTGTTGAGAAAACTATATCTCTGCTATTATAATCTTTACAATATTAAAATTAATACTGGCTGCAGGGTATAAGCTTCACTACCAAAATTTGGGGGAGTTTATCATTTAATATATTCATCAGCCTGTGTGTGAGGCTGCTTTTAAGGGAAGGAAGTCACTGCAACAGTGAAAGGGGTATTTGCTGATTTTGAATTGCTAGAGAAAGGCAGAGCAATGGTGTCATCACATCCCACTGGTGTCATTCTCAGTACCGGGCTGGCAAAGGGCGTGGTAAGCCAGCAAGAATAATGGCATTGCAAATACTGAAGGCAATTCATTATGCTTCAGGACATTTCAAGTTCCACTTCTGAACCATTAACTTGTTACCCAGGAGGGATTCAACACTAAGTATTAAAAAGATAATAAAAATGCACCAGCCCTCACGGCATCCAAGAGCAGACACCTTGTAAATATGTGAAGAGAATTCTTAAAAAGTTTATATTAAGGATTTATTTTACAATCTTTTCTGCATAGCAACAATGGCCCACCTACATCTCAATACAAAAGAGTGCTGCTAAATTTTATTTTCAAAAATTTTAAGTGAAATTTAACACTCACTTGTAGACTGTGCCTCCATTGCCATGACCAAGGATGTCTCGATACCGTATGTCTTGTTCATTCATCTCCACAAGAAAGAAAGAAAAACAAAAGAGATGTCATGCTGTGGATGGAAATGTCAAGGAAAAGCAACTCTAGGCCATAAACAACAAGCAGTCTGGGTCATTTCAAGTTCAGCTGCAAGAACGAGAAGATCAATACAACATTTGCTGTCCAATTTATAAAAGACGATACCAAGGGACAAAGTGATGGAAAGTTTAATGACAATTTGTTTGCCTGGGTCATTTCATTAAAGTTTGATAAAAGGTGTCAAAATGGAATGATATAATATAGCTCAAGAGGGTCAGGTCACAGATACTGATAGGAAAAGGGTCTCCAGAACAGCACATAACCAAAGCCAAAGTTGGAGGTGAATGGAAACAATCCAACAGAAAACTGTCATCTTATGTGCAGCTAGAAAAGTCGATGATTTATTCTGGAATCAGCGTAATTGATACTAATTGAGTGACAGTTCTGTCAGTAGGATTGCTCCATAGCACTTAATTTATATACCTTTTAACTAAAGGAAATATTCTGGGAAAAAAAAACAAACCACAAAAGTCTTGAACTGTTATGCAGGAGAAATAATTTTCCTTGAAATACACAACTAATTGCTTGCCTCAATCTTTCCGCTCACTGGGACAACTCTCCATATATGAAGATAGCCTCAGCTACTCAAGCAGAAGCCTGATACAAGCACTGTACATTGCAAATGCTGGAATTTGGGATCTTCCTGATACAGATTTTATAAAAGCTTACTATACATCACCGTGCTGGATGAGCAATTCAGATGTAAAACTACAGTTCAACCTTCTCCTGTACAAATACAGTTATACAGATCTTCCAGCTAAAGCACCTATTCAAAAAAAAAAAATCACTACAGACATTTTTGGAATGCACACGCATACTTGAAATTAAATATTTTAATGACAGTAAATTCTGGGCTGCATGCATTTGCTATTCCAAAAAGATCTTCTCCATTGCCTGATCATTGTAAATAGTAATGTCTGGGCAAATCCCATTTTTAAAATATACTTTTCTTGGAATTCGCTACCAAATCATTAGCTTGTTTCTATTAACTATTTATATTTGATTGAATACCAAGTTAAACATTTCACATGAGCTGGCGTGGCTGCTTAAAGACACTCATTTTTGTGTGTTAAAAGGCAGCAAAAAAACCCTTAATGATATGTCTGGCCTGCTATCACTGATGTGATTAGCGAGCACGTAAGCACATCTGAGTTAGCTTCACATTAGCTATTTCAAGTACCACTAGCACCACGGCGAGAGTCACGCGGAGCTCACCATAAGCTAACTATCTGCATTTATCCAGTGTCCGAAATGGCTTTTAAAATTCAGTGGGGACATGTGCCCTTCAGTCACTGAGCCATGTTTAAGGATCCACTTTCATACGATGTCAGTGAAGATAAGAGGAACTTTGCCCCTGGCTCCAACCGGAACAACTAAGTGATGGTAACAAGCTGAAATGCCCTAAAGAGTCAATACTCAGCATGTCTTACTAATAGAAAATGGAATATTTAATTGATCTAAAATAATATGTTTTAGGGATAGAAATGATGAACTCCAAAATTTGTGTTCTTTCCTTTCAACAGCCTGAGTAAAAAGCACGCTTGTTTCTCACAGGGAATACTTTTCCTCTCTGCATTTCTTCCAGTGAGTTCAAAATCTCTGAGTTCTGAGAAAATTCAAAATAAAGCAGAAGTTGACTCTACATCATTACCTATTTGTAGTTAAACCTGGGCCAGATATCTTATGAGGATATGAAACGGCCCATTCAAGTATCAAGGTTTACGATGAAAATGAAAATTTATTTTATTACTGAAAGCTATCTTATTGCATCAATCAGAAAATGCAAATAAAGAGGAGAAGAAAAGACACCTCATAAGGAACAATAATTCATTAACGGGTTTTAAAATATGTGAAGAAACTATACGGGATCCCTTGCTTTAAACATAATTTCTCTCAGACTGCAGTACTCACTAATTTAAAGCACATACTGTGTTGAAGGAGCTCTGCTCTTCTAAGCTGGAGGACTTTAATTCTCCAGTCTTTGAGGTTACAACAAACATCTCTCTCCTACATTCACAGCAATGTTCATACAAACAGAACTCTTAAGAGAAATCAAATGAATCCACAAAGCTATGAACATACTTCTATCTTTGTTTCTTGGGGGCGGGGAGGGGAAAGAAGAATTTTTTGTAGTTACACAAGTTATAAGCCACAAATTGAGCAGAACCAGAGACAAAGCGTATTCTCTTTTCTCCTGCTTTTTGCTAACTGGTAAAAGGGGAGTATTTTCTTTACACTATTCCCCAAAAGCCAGCGATAGGAGCAGCTCCATCCTGATGCCGCACCGCTCGCGCCCGCTGCCAGCCCAGGACCGCTTCTTGTCTCTACGCACAAAGGAGCAATCAGAAACCCAGGGTGAAATAGGAAGACTGGGGTGGAGCAAGGATCTGCCAGCAACAGACAGAGAGATAAAGTGTGATTTACTGGCTCAAATAAAGATGCCAAAAACATGTGGTGATTTATTTATTTTACTGGGAAAACTGGATTCTCAATCATAAAACGATAACATAATAACAATGAACTCAACAGTATGGACTGGAATATTAAACCTGCAAACCCAAGTTTGATTGGATGCCAATATTAACAGAATTAATGAAAAAGCAAAACAGGCTTCAATTACGGATCAGCAAACAAAACATCCCTTGCTTATACCTGCTGGTTTTGAAAGAAATCAGTGTCTATCTCTTGTAAATCATTAAAACCAAAATGCTCAATTAATCCTTATTTTATATGTAGAGGCCTGACAGAGGCAAAGTCCTATAGCCATACCTTTGCTTTACGAATCAAAGCAATAACGGTTTCAGAAAGCAGTCACACTCTATGAGCAGACAATTGAAGAGATTTAGTAAATCCCACTTTATAGAGCAGAGACTAATCGGAAAACACAAGCCAGTCAAATGTTTCTTATGAACTGTTGACACTATATCAATGCTGAATCAATTGGTGGCATTTACTCTGAGTGACAGAAAAGAAATAAATATTTATATCACATCACCTATATCAATGAACCTAGGCAGAAAGCTATTTCTAACCTGTCAATATTTGATTATCTTGAAGAATCATGTCCCCTTCTTTTAATGATTAATATGAATTCCTTATTAAACCTAAATGGAAACTACCAGAGGAATATCATTATGAACGCCTGAAAGCATAAACTGCCAAAAAATAATAAAAAATAATAACCCAACCCATATTTAAGTAATGGTAAGTGTGACTTAATCCCCCCAAATGAGGAAAAAGTTAAAGTTACAACTAGAAACCTATCTCCAGTTACAGATCCGTGTATTTTGCAGAACACAGTGCACCATAACATAAAGAATTTTCTCTCGACAGAAAGCAGTGTCACTCTTACCACAGCAGGGTGACTAATAGGCAGTATTCAAACTTATTTTTTATTTTCCTTTTTTTTTAATGGGTTTAAATAACATTTTCTAATATCATAATAAGAGGTTTGGCTCCTTCACATCTTTCTAAAATTCTACTACACAGAAAAGACATCTGTAAATCTATGGCAGGGCACACAAAACGCTAATTTCTATTGCTTAGAACAAATAAAATACCAAATTCAGCTTACGGACTCAATCACAAAAAGATGGCTTTTACTCATGTTCAGTAAGTCTATTTAAAAAAAAATAAAAATAGTACTATTGGAGTAATTATCAACTTGGTTTTAAAAGTTCAGAAGCATGCTGCTGGTACTTACATAATTTTAAGTTATCCAGAGAAATGTATTGTTTAGTTTTAATTTTGAAACATTAACAAATCTACCTGGTAGGAATCCGTGAATATTAAACTAAGTCTGCACGTAAGGAATGCTGACAAGCTTAAAAATACATTTCTAAGCTGTATTCAAAGGATTCAGTGCCAAATAGGCAAGGCTGCAATACCGGGCTGTTCGACTCACATTTTAGAGGGGCACTCTCATCTATTAGACCACAATGTTACAGGTGATACTGAAGGACAAGCATGAAGACCAGCCTTTATCTTCTTGACACGCTCAACTACAACTACTTGATTCATGAAATGCCAATGAGGCTTGGAGAGGTCATTGTGTGAAGGCACTGAATACGCATCTGAGATAATTAAGATTTCAGCCTTCGAAACATGGAGGGGAAGTGAACAGCAGTTAAGAAAATCAATAAGAGTCTTTTATTTGCAGTGACACAGATGTCTCAGTCAATAGAGCCTAATAGGCAAGCTTGATCGCAATGGACAGGTGCCTGCCTCCAAGGCTATCAAAGGGCTTTCACTATGACAAACATTAAAACATATTTATGTTGCTGCTGAAGAATCTGGGGTTCTTTTAAGGTAGTTTAATTTAACGGTGTATATTTAACATCATTACACTACTGCAAGCCTGCCCATACATTCACTCAGAATGGGTAAGAAATGATTGTTCTGTTTGGCCAGGACATCCACTTGTCCATCAATTGTTACATTAAACTTTTCGCTTCTGGGTGCCAGAATCTGAATGCCTGGAACAGGAAGAAAAAGTAACAAGACAGCTTTCTACAACTTTGGGGGTTTTTTTCATTTGGGGTTTTTTTTTGTTTGTTTGTTTGGGGTTTTTTTAATATTTTTTTAAGAATCTGCAACATAAGGTGATTTCAAATAGTACAGAGCAGTTCCTTGCAAGAACCTGCTAAATATTTAAGTATCTACAGCCCTAAAGAACACGAAGGTCATTCTAACTGAGCAGTTGACTTAGTTATTCAAAATTGATTAACTTTCTTCCCTGAAATTGTGG
The DNA here is from genome assembly GCF_000690535.1 of Cariama cristata. Lineage (NCBI taxonomy): Eukaryota > Metazoa > Chordata > Aves > Cariamiformes > Cariamidae > Cariama > Cariama cristata. Next base: position 25,567 of record NW_009636420.1, on the reverse strand, counting down.
CAGCAGTGCAACATGTGTGAGGTACTTCAATCTATTTGGAGCTAAATCTGATTAGCACATTTTGAGAAATGGGAAGCAAATTGCTATGCCAATCAAAGTAAACCAGGACACATAACTCATTCATATCATGAAGGTTTTCATGGTCCCTCCAGTTCTGTATTAAAAGAACACATTACAACTAAATGAGCAGTAAGCATCTCTCCACCTATTTGTGGTATGCCAATCACTGCAGTATTAGGCAGTAACGAGACACGCATGTAGCCAAGACTCAATTCAGTGCACCTACCTGGCCATTTGCAAGTATTTTCTTCAGCTCTGCAGAAGACTTTTTTAAGCTGAAAAAAATAAGAGGCAATTATTTTTAATGACTACACCATTTCACTCTACAAAATGAAGTGAAACCATAAGGAACAACAAGCCATCAGGTTAAGTTCATGGTTACATATTCTAATAGATTTAACTTCAGCAATACTGACTGATGTTCAGTAGAGCCACTCCTGAAACTGCAGACAGCAGAAACAGAGAAGCAATGAACGCTTAAGAAAATAAATGTTTTTTTCTCCTTTACAAACTAGCTTTTTTAGATACCTGACTATACTACCCTTTGAGATACAACTCCGTGTTTGTCAGTTCAAAGAACAACAAAGAAAAAAGATACCCTCACACACCAGGTGTTCAACAAAACAACAGGACAATAAGGTTCACATCTAGTTTTACAGGTGCCTTATCTTGTTTTAAAACCCTTTAAGGCATTATCCCTCAATAATTTCTATAAACCTGCAGCAGAAGGGCATGCCGCCGATGATGCCTCACTACCTCAACTGACTGCAGACTGGAGCATGGTGAGCAGGTGAGTACAACTCCTGATTTAGGCATCTAAGGGACCTGCCTAAAATTGACGGGAGGTGAGTCCAGGCTGCCATGTGCATCCATTCCAGGACAACTTGCTGCTGCAGTCCCTGCGCTCTTTCAGGAAAAACTACTCCTGCGTCAGTAGTCTCGTATTAGGCAAAATGACACGTATTATTTTTTTCTAGTAAGAGAACTTTAACAAACCACAACTATCAGCTTGGTGCATTTTGTGTGTAAAACTATTAATGGCTTCAAACTACTTCCACCCACTCGCAAAATACCGCTTCACCTCCTTTCCTGACAAACTCTCTTCCTTGTACGTTCAACACAACAAACTGCCTGGGTAGCAATATGTCTGCAAAACTTAATCTCAAAGAGACATTCTGCTCTTATTACTGAAGTTAAAAAAAAAAAAAGTACAAAATAATATATTCTTGAAAGGCATGTGTATGTGTCTTGATCACAGATCATTATTAACAGGAACAGTGAAAACACAGATTTCATATTTGGCGGCTTTGTTCTTTAATAGGCCTCTTGTTCCCACGACTACTTTAAAGAAAAATTAAGTTTTCCAAGGAAACATAAGTTGATCTTGTCATCTTTCATGACTAACAATTTGTGAACATGAAACAAAGAGAGACTTTCAATTACTTCAAAAACAAAACTCGTAGTGCAGAAGGTTTCGGAAAAGGAATGGCAATTAACCACCAAATAAGGTGACAAGAATCTTCTAGAAGCCTCATTTTCAATGCACTTTAAGAACAAGCTCAAAGCACAGGAAGTACTGAAAGCCAAAGCACAACAGCGACAGAACGCAGCTTTATTTAGTTCAGCGGTATGACAGATTGGGAGGAGGACTGCAGGTCATAAAGACATTCAGATTTATTTTCTTTAAAGGGTCTTGGGTAGGATCTTCACCATTGCAATACACAGCAAATCCTCCCCAAGGGATGGGGGCAAACTTTGCCAGAGGAGACTGACACAAGGTACTGGCATTCATTTTTTATCCCTACCGTTAGCAAAGCCACTAAAGGGAACATCAGGACTGGTTTTAGCAGTACCTGAATGGGGACTACCTGCTACAGCACAACTCCAGCACTGCTGCCAACCATGTGGGGTGGCATCCTCCTTGTCAACGGGCAACCACGTCACATCGCTCCCACCACGCAGAGACTGGGTGTGTGGGGCAGTCCCACCACTGCAGCACTTCGCGGTGTCTGCCAGAACGGGTACCGACACTTCACCGATTGAACATGCTTAATGCAGGATGACTGTGCCTTTGATCATGTTCATCTCTGTCACTTTTTTTTTTTTTGAAAATGCTCTCAGAGAGAAAAGGGAGCAGCATGCTGATGCAAGATAAATGTAATATTATATGCTTATTAGAATAACAGAATAATTTAGGTTGAAAGGGACCTCCAGAGATTTCTATTCCCATGTTTCAAATGTGTTCTTATATGAAGAAGACGGAGCCAGACTTTTCTTACTTCCTTTTAAGAATCCATTTTTTGTGGGTTTTTTGTTTATTTGTTTTAACATCAGTATTGAGTATAATGACTTCCTGCAACAGTTCATGTAATAAAAGGGACTTTATGCTCCAGTATTTAAAAACAGATCTCTAAGAGAAAAGAGTTCTCCTGCATTTTAAGATCTTAATACAAGTTTTGAAATTAGGACTGGAATCTAAAAAAGAAAGTAAGAGAGATGGACTTCAAAACTTCATGGAAACTGTATGAAACAGGGCACCGAAGCTGTTCAGCTTTTTAAAAAGTCTTACACAATAATATACCTACTGAATTGGGTATCAAATTTTAAAATCAAAGAATCCTGAATAAGACAAGCAATGAGGACCTGAACATACAAACCTTGCTATAGACAGTGATTATTAGATCAACTAAAACAAATTAGCTCACCCACAAACAGTATTTCAATGCTTTATAAAGGACAAAGCCATCTGAAATACCCAGCAAAGACTTCTTTCTTTCAACAGAAAATACTTCTCCTGAAGAACCAGCAGTACAAGTCTAACAAGATCCATGAATCAAGGCGATTTCGTCTTCCCCACTTTACTCCTGCGTGCCCAGTAGTCATATTGAAAAAGTTATTCAACATCAAGCTTATCGTTGGTAACTACCACACACAAGGTTCCATTTTGTTTTAATAAAAGAAAAGAAAACAAAATATATGCTCCCGTTCTTGACTCTTACCTATTGCTTGGGAGGGAATCCGAGACTGCCGAACTGCTATTATTAGCAGAACCTGCTCGTGTATTTACCTGCAGGCAGGGAAAGGATCTTTATCAGTCGTTTGTGTTCAGAGGACACTATTCTAATTAACCTGTAATTTGCCATGAATTTCTCATTTCACTATGAAGGTTAATTAGCTTGTTGCTAGGCATGCCGATGGTTGAGGTCTCGCCTGTATGTAGGTTAGCAGGCTATATAATTCACGGACTACATTATGCTATCTTTATATCTTAAACGCTTAGTTACATAATACAGAAAAAGAGATGGTATGTCCACCATTTATTCTCATTTTAAAAATTAAACTATCATTTCATATATATGTGGTCTTCTGCATTTCAAAACGAGTATGATTACAGAAACAATAAGCATACCTGAATGAATCAAACAACCTAAAAGAATTTCATTGTAGTGCGTTCCACACTTCGATAAATTACTGAAATCAAATTAATATGGTGAGTTTTTTTTAAACTCTTTGAAGTAGCGGCAGACATTAGTTGATAAACTGAATATTAAAATTTAGGAACCTTATTAACATAGGTTAGAAACAAAAAGAAAAGCAATTCCATTTTTAATAAAACTGTATATATAGATATCACAGCCAACACCCAGCAGATGAATTCTTCTCCCACCCTCACCCTAAAAAAAAAATAAAAAAAAAATCTGCTTGTCAGAGCTCAAGAAAGTGCAGTTTTATTTGACATTTCAATAAGTGGAACACAGCATTACAAATCCATCTAACTTTACTGAAACAATTATTGAAATTCGTACCTTCAGGCCATGTATGTTCCGTTTCCCAGGAGGCTTGCAGGCTGAAACAGTAATTGACTAAATTGTAGAACACATCAGGGCCATTTACAAATTTGCTCAAAATGAATCTTTTAAAAAGAAATGAGGGTGACACCAAAATTAGCAGAGAGAAATGATTGAAAAGTGCCTCAAAAGACCCAGAGTGGGAATTATGAACCAGGATTTTTAACTTGCAGGAGTGAGCATTTATAAATGCTAAGAGCTTTCTGACACCATGTAATATAAATTCTAATTTCTGCTTAAAACACATCAAAAAAATCAAGAGAACTGTTGGCTTAAATTATCAGATTCTTTTTGTAATTCAAATTAAAATCTTATGTCACTATATTTTCACATGCTGTACTTTTTCTGGCATTTAACAGAAACATTTGCCAGATGTATTTAAATAGAATCAGCTGCCACACATCACATTGTCAAATGCAGACAGTTTGGTTTAAATGTGGAAAAAACATGTCAGGGACAACAGCAGTGAGTCTCAAGAAACCCAATACTGGATAAATGCAATAGAAAATGCCACATTTTGGACAGAGATGTACAAATGTGGCATCTTATTATGATGTCTAGGTTTACAGAGGGACATGCTGCTTGAGAAGAAAACATTTTCCTGAAGTCTCTCGAACTATATATCGCCCTGTTCTGCCGTTCGGTGGATGTGCTTTTGTCAAATGTTAAAACCACAAAGGCTTCTAGCTACATGTTACAGACAGTTCCCATTTTAAAACTACAGTGCCCTACAAATTGTATGTTAAAGGGCTTGTCACTTTTGATTGATTGTCTGAGGAGGGATGAATTTGATTTTTCTCTTTCTCTGATGCACATGCATTTCACTTCAATTTTTGACAGCAGGAAACAGAACTATTTATTAGTCAGAAGGACACAGATGATAGTTATTAAACACATCAGTTAGGGCTAGGCCATGTGCCTTTAAATGGCATTAGAAATTACCATGTGCATCTTAAAGAAGAAAAATATTATGACACTGTGGGCATTAAAAAAAAAATAACCAGAACAATAAACTACTCTAAAATATATATAAGCATATTGTATTTTGTCCAATAGATTAAAATCAACATTTTGAATGAGATATTAAAAGAATATATTTTTTTATTATGCATGTTTGAATGGTATATTCACCTGCATTCCACAGATAGGATATATATAACATAGACAAGATATTAATATATATTCATGTTTGTGTGTATGCACTCACACTCTTGTCTATGTATATGCATACACAGAGTTTATTTTCAGTATAAAAAAAAAAGAACTCTGGCTCTTCCTACCCAGACAGCAACAATGAATTTATTTTTTTTTTAATAGACAAAAATACCAATCTTTCCCCTTAAAGCATTTTAAATTATCAAATGAATACAGCACAGCCAAGGTAACACAGGATGGCACACGGACATTTACTACTGGCAGGTTTTACGGAAAACATGAGTTTTCAGAAGCTGACTGGAGACAGCAACTGGGAGGCTTCCTCAGAAGAGAGGCAGAAAGGGAAAAAAAGACCCAAAGGAAGACTGGGCTTGCAAAGAAAGTTCTTAAAAAGGGAGAACCTTAAATTACAGGCAGAAAAGCTGCACGTTACTGATGGGACTTCGAACTGCAGTATGTAGAGAGATGTGGCCAAAAGGGCATGAAAGGAAAGTGCTTGCACTAAGAAAATTTGGGATGTTCATTACAGAGGCAGGACAAGACAACAGAAAAGAAAAAAAAAAATATATGCAGAAAAGCACATTTTGTTCGATACTGCAGAAGAGCAGCAGCAGAACTTAGAGGTGATCTGGGTACGAAGGAAGCACAGGGTAGCTTTAAAGCTGTAACCTAGAAAGAATAGATGTTTTCAGAAGACGATTTGGAAAAATGAAACAGCAACTCAGCTCTGAAGCAATTTAGAGGAAATACCAGCAGATATGTGTGTAGTTGAGCCAATGGTGAAATGTGCACATAACACATGGGGAAAGTAGCCTCAGCAGCATGGAGATGAATACTGAATGTGTACAGTCAAAGAAGATTATCCTTGGATGGAAAGCAAATAGAAAAAGGAGAGAGGAGTAGGAGTAGGAATCTACTTGGCTGGTTCTTCAGGAATGACCCAAGAGGAGAAACTAAAAGAAGGTTAAGCCTGATTTGTAATCTCACAACGTCCCTTTAAACACTCAAGCATGCCAGCTACCCAGCACTTCCCGGCACAACCTCCTCGAAGCGTTTGCTTAAGGGGAAGTATACCCAATTGCCTTGTACTTCCAAGAAGAGTTCCCCACCAACTAGGACCATCTACTATATCAGTTTCTCCAAGCCACACGAGAGCCTAGCATTTTATTTCTTGCAAGTGGTGGTCAGCGGTTATAGACAGAGTGTGTGTCAGTAATTAAATGGCTTCCTACAGAACGAGGTTCAGGAGAAAGGCGGAGACCCTCGCATCTCAGCCTGGGAAGAGGCAGAAGATAGCTTCCCTCTTCATAGCTGTTCTTACACTTGTCTCACGAGACCACATCTCAACTGCTGATTGCTCTGGAGTCCTGCAGCTCAAATATCCAGGAGTCTCCCCTCTCAATCAGATCCTGCTAGGCCGAGTCATAAAAAAAAAATAATCTCCGTATTCCCCTTGAATTTAAGTGTCTTTTCCATAGGAGCGTACTAAACTACCAGGACACCCAGCCTCCTTTTGAGACCTTATTAGCATGTGTTTGAGAAGGCTGTTGGTTAATTGCCCAATTCAAACTTCAGAGAGTTGTAAGTAATGGAAGTCTAGAATGTTTAATTGGGAAACTCATAGTATGATTATTTGTATAATATCAGTTAAGTGAGAAGAGCTTAATTTTTAATTATTTCAATTAATTTATTGCTGGAAGATTTACTTGGAGAATTTAAACCTTATCTGTTTCATCAATTAAGAATCAGAGATTCAAAGACTGGATACTGAGAGCATCTGAATGAATCAGCGGAATTATGTAATGTATTAAGTCTTTTTTTTAACCATTATGTGAGTTCAGAGAGAGCAGTGCATTCCCAAAAACCTAACTAGCTGCCTACGGATTTTTGTTCAGGATGTAGATGACCTATTTTTTAATTGCCTCAGCCCACATAATTGATTACATCTTTCCCTGTTCAGGAGAACTATTAAAGTACTAGTGATCATTTTGATACCACAAAGTGCCCAAACCTCAAATAAAATATGTCACGCATAGAGCTTCTGTGACAGACATGTTCCCATTTTCAGAATGAAAGACGACGGTCACATTCCCCAAATCTGTTAGACTGATTAATGATATTAAAAGATCTTAACAAAACCCAATTTTCCTAAGTATCCAAAACGTGATTCATCTGCTTTGGTTTGAATACATGCAGAACCATCACCAATGAGTTTTTTAAACGTACATAAATATGTACTATGCAAACTGAATCTTGTTAGTCTAATTTACTCCACTAAATCAGCTATTTCATATGCAATAAATGTAGTTTTCACTACGCTCCCAATAACGAATTCTTCTATCCAAATTAAGAGGTAAACATCACGTTACGTGCATTTAAACCTCCCAAAAACATAACTGTTGATGAAATAGTTTATTGATAACATCGTTGTTGATCAGAATTTGTTAAGCATTACCTCTTGGATATATCTGTAGAGGCTCTATTAACTGTCCATTTACTTGCTGTTCCATTACAGTGGAGTAATACTGCAAAGAGATTAAAGAAAGAGATTACTCAGTAATGTACGAATAGTAGTAAGAGCACTTACGGACTGTTTAATTCAATGTTTTTTTGGTTTTGTTTTTTAAATTGCCATAGTACAGACCAGCATTTAGAATGCTTTACCATTTGCCGTGTTCACACAAGAAAGTGGCACAGGAGGAACACAACCAAGGGGCTGCGATACCCAGCACGGTTCTGACTCCAGCCCAGGGATCTGTTCTTGGCCCAACTATGCAAGTTCCAGGCCCACCTGAAACCTGGGAATGCTTCAGAGGAGTGAGCAAATGAAACGCTGACAGCAAACAGCAGCTGCCACACCTGGAGAAGCCAGGAAAACCAGTCAAATGTGCAAACAAAGAAATGCTGTCAATATAGTAAAAAAAATGTGCAATTAGGAAAACTCCAAGGGAGAAAATAATCTGGAAACTATCAAGAATTTGCAGTGATGAAGCACGGTCAGGGCAGCCAGGGCCACACCCCACGTAAGCGGAGGTGTCGTGCGTTCCCTTAGCGTACAAATTTAACGCACGGTAGGGTACGCAAAACAGTGTTACTAGAAAGCAACTGCAGACTTACGGAGTCCTTGGACTCCCCAGAAACTGCTAGCAGTGATCTGGGGGGGGGGAAGTTTATCGATAAAGAAAGGCTAAGAATGGACAAAAACAGATGCAAAAGTATCTGAGAACACCAAGATCCAAGAAGACAGAAAATTCGCAATGTAGTATGAGGAAGCCTGAGAAGTGGCACAAGGATGAAGAACGGCATTAAATGAAGAAATAAACATTTCAATTAAATACAGTGAAATCTTTATTAGCCTTTTTTAATTGACCCTCACTCCTAAAAAGACATGAACATTCACCAGCCACAACATTTTACGACCAGACAATCCCAGGGCAGGAGACAGACCTTGCTACGATATTACTGTCTATAACCTGACACATCTCTCATCACAATGTGTTAAATATTGGAAGCACATCACAAAGCATGCTTCTTTTGTGATCGCCAAACGTCTTTGAAGCAAACATGCTGGCTGTGGGCCAGATCTTCATGGCATAAATCAGTGTGGCTCCACTGACTTTCATGCTAATTCTCACCAGCCGAGTGTGGTCTAAGACTTCATCATGTCACTGTTACCAGCGTTTTGTGATACTATTACTCAAACTGGCAAGAATGGATGTCAACAAGGAAAAAAATTCGAAGTCTCTATGGAATCAAACACATGTATTTCACTCACACCAATGGCTTTCCATAACACAAGCATTTTTACTTACGCAACTTAAAAAAGACAAAAGTTTATTAACGACCTAATGTTACAAAACATTTTTTTTCCCCTCTTAGAACGGTATTTAATATGTGAACTATAGTAAGCAAATGTTAGATGGACAAAGTCAATTTATATGCAGAAGTTTCTCAGTGCTTCCGTTTTTCACATCCATGTCAACAAACAGGAAGAAATCTCCTTTTTGTTAAAATACTGTTATGAATAAAATTGCTGAGGGTTTAAGGATTCGCCCAGCCCCACCTCCTGCATGTACATCAAGTACGATGCCTGCTGCTAAAAGTATTTCCCTCATTAAAATCTCACCGCAAGATTTTTGAGCGGGGCATCTCATTCATATTAGCGCACAGACATATAAATCCAAATCTTAAATAACCGCGTGACACATGCTTTCGTTGTGCTTCTACAGAGCAAAGCTATTCATTACAAAAGTCCACTCTTTTGCAATGATCAAGAGGTTTTTCGGGAGTCAGGACTACCTTGTAGACTTATTCTGCATCAGGGCGGGTCATGAATAACATGCCAAATCCATCCCCACGTCCTCATATCCTCTCATAAAAATGTGTCACCGGTACCTAATAGTTGTGGAGCTGTGAAAGAAGCTCCTGCTCCACTGGGGGCCAAAACTGCTTAAGAAAAACAAACTTTTTATTTACCATTTTAGTAGTGGCATTCTATGACCTGAAGACATACTATGACCTGAAGACATACATATGCACAGTATAAACATATATGACATACTCTCTAGAGTACTAAACTAAAATAAATGTATATGAGACTGTTTCCTACCAAAAAAAAAGGAAGACAAAAAAAAAAAAGAGGGAGAAAGAGAGAAAAAACCACGACCCTCTCCATTACTCAAACACTGATGACAAGTAAATGAAATATCAATCATGTAAGCTGTCAACCTTTTGGGACAGCAATAACTGTTAACAAGTAGTCTGGAAAAATTGTCTGAAAATGACTTGTCCTCCACACATGAGCATTTGAGGTTTCCATGGAAAATTAAGATGCCAGTGGCTATTTGGAACATTGTTCAGGTATTCTTTTTAATGGAAACTTTGCCAGTTATTGATCCAGAGCATGTACCCCTTGCTTTCAGAAAGCTGCAAGCAACTTTCCAATCAGTGGCTGTCAAAAAAATTACTGCCTTTTTATACTGATACAAGACAACAGCTAAAGTGCAACTCCACTGCTACTCAATGTGTGTCTTTAATTAACCGCAATGTGCAACAGAAAAATAATTTTATTTAACATTCCACAGTATTTGCATAGGCATAATACAAAGTACTTCTGCATACTCTAAAATAATTCCAGAACTGCCTGAAATCACTTACTGTCAACTTCAGAAACCAAAGAACCTGAAAACAAGAGGTCGTGCATGATTCAAAACATCTTCCCAATTACAGTGTCACACCTGCATGGAAGAGATCTGTATTCTCAGGGAACTATTTTATTGCTCTTAAACTGAAAGAAAACCCTTCACTTTCATTTTGGAGAATACTAGCAGAACTGGAGGCAAACTGCACCATGTCAAAATTCCTAGAAATATTTTAGCAGCTGCTTATTCCTCCAAATATTTGTTGCAGGCCTCAAAATACTCAAAAATAAGTATTTTTCTTCCCCCGTATATTCTTCAAGATTACAGTAGATTCGTTCCTTTTCTTGTAGGCTAAGAACATCTGTTTTCTTATAAACATATCCCTGAATGACACCTATAGGATGTTAGAAAGTTAAACCATCAATGCAACACTCAAATAGAAAACTAGTTTAAAACTGAAGGGAAAATTTTCAGAGAAGAAAAGCTGCCGAAGCGGAAAGAAGTCATTTACAAACATCCCATAATTTTTGAGGGAAAGCGGAGAGTTGAGCAATCATAACTCTAATGTACTGAAACTTTAACAGTAAGCTTGGAAGCATAGCAAAAAGATGACCTTACAAAGGCATGATTAATCTTAAGACTGTGCCAGGAAAAATCAAGTTTCCCAGTTTAACGGCAAAAATGGCAGACACTGGCGGGGGGGGGAAGTCGACGAACACAAGGAATTCCAGTGGGGAAGCATCACCAGTGATATAGTGGTATGAAACAAAACAAAAACCTCAAACAAGCACAAAACCTTCTTGACTGCAGCAAGATTTTTCTTCCTTTCTTTCACACAACTGTCTTACAGTCTTTCACGTTAGACTTGTAATACAATGGTTTCATCTCCTCTGGAAAGAAAACTGCATGAGAGGAGCTTATTTAATAAATCCCTTGAGTTTCACAGAGATCAATCACCAGCATCTGGAACCTGCACTTCTTTCACCCCAGGATTAAGTCACAGGCAATGACTAAAGCCTCTTCGAAGTAGGGTCTGCTAACAGACTTCCAGTCAACGAATGTCCGCTCCGGTCTTCACAAGGCTCAAACAGTACAATCTCTGCAGATACCAAAAGGATCAGAATTCACTGAGAAAGCTTTCCTGGAGCCTAGAAAACACAAGCCCCCTTCATAGGAAATGTCGATCATTTCATGTACTTACGTGCTGAGTTCACAACAACAAAACCACATTGTTTCGCCAAGGACTAGAGAGCTCTGCCCCAGAGGGATCCATTAAGCAGAGCCTCAGGCAAGACGTAGGTGATCCAAGCATGTCCCTGCTCTGCTTCCTCTACAACGCAGAACGGACGAGGAGGACTAAACTGAACCAAGTCATTACGTCCCACCTACGAATGGAACTAAACAGGGCTTGTTTCTGGTATGTTCCAAGTTAAGACCACTAATATAGCGAGAGCTGCACTTTATAAGGAACTGACAGTTCATCTGGCTTAGAGAGAAAATACCCATTCGTTATTTTCTTGCTTATCAATTTCACTTGAAAGGATATGTTAAATGATTTTTTTCCACTTAGATCTGCAACATGAAAGATACATTGAAGCTATATTCACATTATTTTGTTCCAATAAGTAACTGCATACTTTTACTTCTGTAGACAGATTGTATATTTATAGGTACCCACACAGAGGTTTTACATGCATCTATGTATATAAAGGCACGCACAGGCATACATATATCTCATTATTAAAAAAAAGAAAATACGTCTTTAAATCCTCTATGAATATTGAGCCTGCAGCTACAATGAAACTCTTCCGTTAAGAGGGGTGAAACAGTCTCCAGATGAAAGTAGATTTTGAAAAATTTTTAGAGCCCAGGGGTTCATTTTTAATGAGCCGTTACTTTAAGTACTGCATAAAAAATATAAGAAATTGATAGTCCATTTAGCCTGCACTATACCTAATGCAAAAGTCATTAAGATGCATTATTCTTAATGTTTATGATATGATCAGTAAGTGTACAAGTCTTTTTTTTTTTTTTTTAAAAAGTCAAGCATGTCCATATATCTCATGTGATATGGTTTTTAAACACCTACACTTAATACAATACTCTTAACTTAATACAGGAATATTGTACTGTGAACACTGCAGCTTATGTTAACACTCTGATACAAGCAAAAATACATAAACAGAAACGGATAAACATGGGAAATATCAGCATTTGTTATACTATACCTACATAGGATAGCATGGCTTTCATCTCTTCATCACTTCTAACAGTAATCCGATCACCATCCTCATCTTCATCTAACAAAGAAATGTATTACACTCATGAACAATGGAAGAAGGATATTTACAATTTTAGTATGCAAGGTTTTTATCTGGATTTTTAGAAGCAAATGAAAATACAAAGAATGTATAAGCCAACTACACAGGTAACCAGGTACTCCAAAATAATAACGTACAATGACTCCAAACATTAATTAACAGAGACTACAATTATATCTAAAAAGGAGGCATGAACAAAGTACTCAGAACTTTGCTCTCAACAATTCTTTTACTGCCAGAATGTCTCCAGAAGCCGAGCGCCTTACACGTGCTATAATATCCCTTGCTGAAACCCATCAAGGTATTCTCTTGACACAGTAAACAACGTTTCTGAGTGTGCTTTGATCCTCCCAGATGGAGTTAAGTTTTGGTAGTTTCTTTCATCAGAATTACTAGAAATTGAAAAAAAAAAAAAAAAATTAAATTGTTTTCCTCCCACTTAAACCTTCTGGTCATACTGTCAACCCCACCTCAACTCACTTGCCCCGTGTCATCCCTCTTTGCTCCCATCCCTGTTGCAAGCACATGGGCATCTCTGCTTCTTTGTGACAGAGCAAGGCTGACTTATACATGGTAACTTGTAAGTGGACACAAATCCGCAATGTTTATATAGAGAAATTTAAATGAAGTTTGTGAACAAGCAAAACGAGTCTGTGTCTTTGTTCATAGCACAACTGTGGGTGAAGAGGAGGCAGGTGCTGTAAGAGGA
>NW_009636420.1:0-12302 GCF_000690535.1 Cariama cristata | reverse complement strand
AAGAGTGAAATTCAGAAAGGCTCCAGCAGAACAAAGCATTGAGGAAGAATTATTAATATGAAGATCCGAAGGAGGAATAGACTTTCCAAAGACATATGGTGGGATTCAGCAGGTGCAGATTTACCAGGGGGCTCAATCCCCCCCCCCCATTAGCACCAGCTGGTGCAACAACACACTTCAATGTCCCAAGCCGCAGTCGCCGAGACACCCTGTGCGGTTCCTTCACTCCAACAGGAGCAGCGTCCACTCCGTCCTCCTCTGCCCTGGTTCTCATGAAAACCTCGTACACTTTCCCCCACAGGAGAGCTGCACCAGTCGCCAGACGAATGGAACAGACCTCTTCCCTCCAAATCAGTTACAAAATGTTAATTTCTTTTTATTGCTCTAGCTTTGGAGGAGGAGGGAGGGGTTAATGATCTGTCTCCAATTTTTGCCTGCTGCAATTTAAATATCTTCCTTAGATACTTACTAAAAAAACAAACCAAAACCAAGCACGTTGGTGTATAGCCCAGTTTAACATTTGTTTTTTCCCTTTGGACAGGGAGCTCTTTGAAAATAAAACAACAAAACATCCATAGGATACCAAAGAACGGCTGACAAATTCACATGCCTTTTTGGCCAGAAAACATCTATTGTGGAGCATCTCAACCACGCAGGCCCATTTGAGTTGGAATATTTAAAAGAGACACCCACTTCTTCCTGAAAGCTGATGGGGCTCAGTGTGTCGGGACACGTCCACACATACGAGGATGGACAGACCAGAATATTTCTGCTCGTGCTCCAAGCTGCAAGCAAGACGGTCAGAAAGCTGAATGGTTACAAAAGAAAAGCACTCTGCCCGAGCTAATGTGCACTGGGAAATCGAGGAGCAACATACACACCATATTTCAAACACCTGCTAAATACCAAAGGGTGAGGACACGGAGATGAGGGAGTGCATTTACACGGCTTTAGGACTGGAGCGGGTTTGCTCCTGACCAGCTCAGGATGCTAGCAGAGGCTGGGGCAGTCTGTCTGTCTGTCCCCATCTCTACAGACGTGCTCCGATACACATGACCTCTGCAATCACAGCCCCTGCGTATTACATCAGCATAAAAAAAGGGCCATTATGTCCCTGGATGAAAACTCACTGTTGCTCCTAGTTATGCACAAGAATCCAGGAAGAGATCTGAGTCAACAAATTTAAATTACCCAAGAAAAGGAGTTTGTTCATTTTGCCTCTGAAAACCCAGCAGGTAATTCTGAGGCTATAACGAAAAAGAGCAAAACAAGGCAGAGGAGAGAGCAAAACAACCAGAGATAAATAAGAAGGAAAAAAAGTAACATAAAAACCTTAGAATTACACTTTAAAACCATGCTGGAAAAGAGCTATGGGACACTGGAAATGTGGAAGCTGGAAGAGGAACCAGATAGCACAGCTATGTCCTACAAGACCGTTGTCTCACGGACGTTTAAGTGGTGAACTGCCAGACTGCTAAAACTACTTGCTAGGGTTACCAGCCTGCAGCGAGTCATGAATGATGAAAAGATTAAGAAGAGTTAGTGAGTTGAAACGAATGCTTCCTCGCCTGGAAACATTTTAGGCAGAAAGGAGGAGGAGTTGTAAAACTGCTACCTGGCCGAAACCCAAGTCCCAGTTCGCAGTGTGTAACGGAGTAAGGAAGGCTGAAGAAGCAGCTCTTGGAATAGCGGACACAACGAACACCAGGCATCAACAAGAAGGGATTAGAGTAACATGCAGAAAAAGGGAAACATATGACAGACAGAGATGAATATATGGAGATAAAAGCTGTTAAACAGGCCTGGCTTGAGGGAACAGATTGAGCTGAGACCACCAAAAAAAGAAAAAAGTGGAAAACTCTTAGAGTCCATTTGCAAAATGTTTATAAAAATCACATATTATTCATTTCAAATGACCGAGAAATTAACTCCAAAGTTCTCAGAACTGCAAAATTCCTGATGGTGGTACAAAGAAAATAAATTAAAAATACGTTGAGGAAAAGGCAGAAAATGTTACCTGGCATTAAAAAAGACAAATATAAAATAGCCAGGCAATGCTTGTAAAGAGCAAAACCAGAAGAAAATATATCTCTTATCTGCGCAGAGATCCTTTGTCACCCTACCGTGACATGTAAGCGGGCACAGCCCAAAAACTATCTAGATACGACACATGGGTTCAGAAAGATTTCCAGGCTTCTCTACTTGCCTAGAGCACAGCAATACGATTTTCCAGCACATTAGGGAAGCAAAACTAGAACCAAAAAAATCCTACGAACTGGCTGGATTTTGCTAATGTCACTTAAAATGGAGGAAGAAATCCTCGCAAGATACCAAATAGAGTGCAGCAGATGGTAAACAAATATTATGAAGCAATCTTCACAAAATCTGCAGTGTGTCACAAATATACAAAATGGCAGAGTTTAGATAAAAGGATCGTAACAGGCCATATGTTGTTAGTGATTTTATTTGTAGCAACGTGTAATACAATGGTGAAATCCGCATAAAGGTCCTACAGTAGGATAAGTGCAGCCCCAGGTAGGAGCTGCAATGGATGGTACGCCGTAGATAACAATAACTAAACAACCAGTAGAGGAGCCTGCACTGGATGGCAATTATCCACCTCTGAAGCAGCAATGAAGCAGGTGAGAACGAAGCTTAAGCTGGAAAAATCTAGGCATTTGATATGGAAAAATTAACCAGAAAAATCACGCATCAATATACATAACATATTTTAGATGCCAGTTAAATGGCAGGGGAAATGGTTTTGTGCAGATGTAAATGACAGACTAGAGACATGAACTGAAAGCACAGAAGCAGATGTTAGAAGACACAACAAAATAAGTATTTCCAGGAAAGTTCTACACATGGTACCATTAATATGGGCTACTGCCCTGATTGCAGCGACTGCTACTGGTGCATGAAGTTCAAACAAAGCTAATGTGTGATGTGGGAGGTATGTAAAAAAAAAAATTAACAAATCATAAAAAAAAAAAAATGGCAAGGTCTGGAGCCGAGTTTTGCTCAGGTCTCTGTAGAAAGTCTTGTTCTAAAAAGCAGGGCAGGAGGAATGTCAAGGCTACAGAGAAATAACACTCAATCTCCATTCATGTTTCTGGTGTTTTAGGAGGGGAAAACACAAACATATGAAAAGAAAGATAAAAAGCACTAAATAGTACTTGAAGGACCATAAAACAGTATTTCCTTTGATTATCTACACACAGAATTATCCATGAAGCTCTAAAAAGGGGAGAAATGCTAATGAGAATGCAAAGCTCTACATCTTGTCCTATCTGCTCTCCCACCTTCAGTGTCACTACCGTACTCATATAACACTTCTAATCCCCTCCAGCTCCTTCTTGCTATTTCATTTCTATCAAAGGAAAACACAGTTACATAGGGAAAAAATATAATAGACATTAAAAGGGAATAGCAGGAGCCCTCTCCACTTGGAAGAAAACTCCAGCTCGACACCTTATCCCCTAAGACACAGATGTTTGACCCCCCTTTGCAGCTTATTGCTCTCCAGATACGACAGTGCCCCAGGAACCCCTCAAAAAATAAACAGGCTTCAAAGAATAGAGATGAAATAAATATTAGCAGATACAGGTCTAAATCTGCACTGACATACTCACTGAGAGCTTTCCTAACTCAGCAAAAGCATAATATAACCACCTTCATGACGTGCAAGTGTCATTATGGACAACCCCAATCTACAGTTTTCTCAGATCCTACACAGAAGCTATTTTTCCCAGCTTCTTGACCAGCCCCACACGGCCCTTTTGAAGTTACTACTACTCCCCAAGTCTAACCAGGTGGCATTTTCCTGCAGCTCTCATTCAGCTTCAGCTCCTAGAGAAGGTATAACCACTGACACCTCCCGCTCCCGCACAGGAGACAGAGAAGATGGTGTATTTAGCTTGATCTCAGCAGAAGGAAAAAAAAGGAAAACTAAAACCACAGCAGTCCTTCCAGCAAAACACAGATATTTGTTCCAGTGAAAGGAAACATCAATTTCTAATGCTGCTATACTTGGTACAAAATCTGTACGTTGTACCGTATTTCTGTAAAAGCGGCTGCTCTTTTGGTTTCTTCCAATGGGGGATTAAAATTTTAAACTTAGACCTACAGGTACTTTATACTTTTAATTTAATTCAAGCAATATAATTGCAGTGAGGAGGAAGAGCATGGTAAGGTCATGCTGGTAATTAAAGCTATATTGTAGAAATATGCTCATTCGAGATGTGATTAAATAATAAAATATTGCTTAGTTCAGTATCATCATTAAACTTGCATTAATGCATAAATATTTAACTGTAACATATAATGAACGTAAACATTTATTTAAAAAATGACAGCTCTATAATGTGACAAAGGACAGAGTTTATACAAGTCATACTCACACTCGAACGCTGTTGTCGTTGCATCCGGCAAAACTTGACCGATGACATCCTAAAATGTAAAGAAGAATTAGCTATATATCGAATAGGAAACGCCTGAGATGATTTAGAGTAAATCACCTTAATCACTCCCCCAGCTGCAGGCTGAAGACTTTAAGACCTGCGACTCACCACTGCCCCAAAATTACAAACTTTCTAGCACACAACGCAGATCAGCACAAATCACAGTGCTCTTGTCCTTCCCCTCCACATTACCTCAAGGAAAGCTGTTTTCTTTCCAAATAACTCAATCATAATTGCAAACAAGTCAGTGTTACCTGTTCTTGCAGTTTAAAGAATCGATTTTGTCCGTAGGTTATAGAAAACTGTACATCTAACTCATCCAAGTCAGTCACAAAATCAGAGGTTTATGAACAGCTTTTTCCTTAAGAAAGCACGTTCTCTCTCTCAGTCCTGCTTACATCACCCTGATTCCTCCTCTCCATCTCCGAACAACTGCCCTGGTCCTCCCTCCCATCACAAGGGAACCTCATCACACAGCTCCATCTCCTGCCCTGCCTGCAGCTCGGGAACAACGGGGTAACAAACAGCTCCGGAGGGGCTTCGGGCTGCTACCATGAATTAAAACAGAAGCTGGGAGACTGAAGATATTTTTGTTGCTTTCACTCCACAACTGCCCAGGAAAGCGGCAGGACCCAGCGGTTGTGCCGAGCTGCCTGCTGCTGCCTCGCAAAGCAACGCTGTGTCTCACGATGCTCTCCACCCCATGCAAGTCGGAAAGTTTGGAGGGCTCTTTGTCATTCTTAACTGGAATTTAAAACTTCTTCATAATTTGGTAGACGGATTCAAATATGTTGGCTGTCCTGGAGAAAATGAGGTTAAAATATTGAAGAAGTGGGATTACTAACCTAGAAGGTGACCTCTAGCCTTGGCGTCACGACGATGCCATGCAATGCCTTTCTTAGGGGAGATGCAAGCTGCACATACACAAGCCCGTCACAAAACACACCGAACATTTCCAAGCGTTACACGTCTCTGATCCAAACCAGCATTTTTATGCCAATACAAGCCTTTCCTGTACAACTATACCAAGAAGAGGAAAGCTTTTACTTTTTTTTAGCCTTTTCATACAGCTTTTGCTCAAAATTCAGTGAAAAATAAAAAGCTGCTCAGACTGAAGTCACTCTGACTCCCCAGTGTATGCGCTGTTGTCAGCCTTCGCGAGGCTGCAACATGTCATATCAGGGCATGGCATAAACGCACAGCATGGTTTTTTCCTTCCTGCTGCCTGATTTCTCATGTCAGACAATCTCTCCACTGACACTGTCACAAAGTGATTAGAAATTAATGAACAACAATATTTATTGTAGTACATACACTGTGAGCATCTCGGGGTGCTAAGCACCCCCCTCTATCAAAGCTTTAGCGATCACTGTCCTGTCACTTTTGTTTTCTCTATTTTTTCATTTAGTCTAAAACCAGGCAATTAAACATTCTGTGCAATGTTACAGAGACACAATTAATACAATGAGAAAGCAGCAAAAGCAAGCTAAAGATTTCCACAGAGCTAACTGAAGCAAGAAATATTTCTAAAACTTTCCCATGTTGTCTTTTCATTTTAGATGCTAAAATAAATCAACGGTATGTAATTTAACCTATTAATTGTATAAAAAAAGACAAAAGATGTGCAATACAGCTTATCTAATTATGTAGACTGTAAATTTGTGGAGATAAATAAGAGGGGGGAGGAACACCAAACATTGCCACGTTAACAAAAATTCTTCCATTTAACCACTTCTACAGGGTTTGACAGCTCTGTCAAAAGCCAACCAAGCTGTATCCTCTGCTCCTAACAAGAAATTAAAGTCTTGCCTAAACAGAAGACTGTACTGTTAACTAATTATTTCTAAATCCATTTAGTTAAACATTGAAAATTCCTCAGCAAACACACTTTAATTGTGTTAGATTTAAGCCACTTGCAAAATGTTCTTATGGGGGCACACAGATGCTTCCATTAAACGGATTTAAAAATTGTTATCAGAAAAGGACCCCAGTTCTGGGGTATTTAAAAACAGTATTTAAGAGGTGTGTAAGCATGGCACTGAGACAGAGACAGTTCTGACAGTCCCTGATGTCTACTAGGAAATCTCCAAGACTCCCAAAGCTGCGACAGCACTGAGACAGTGATGACAAATTCTACACGCACACATCCCCTGATTCAGAATAACTTTTTCTATATATTGGGACTTCTTTAAAATGAGTAGTAATCAATTACATAAATTTAAGAACTATGCACCGTAATTCTGTCTTACACTAAATAAATAGTTAAAAAGAAAACCCTACCAACAGCCACAAGAAAACTTTGCTCTGGTCAACTTTCAATATTTCTATTAAATCAATGCATCTAAGAAAAACTAGCCTTGCAGGGAGCGGGAGGGAGGGGGGGAAATTACACCATTGCTCTGTTGTTACTGTAGTACTGTCATCAGCTACACAAGACTTCCACGCTGAAACATTCAGCAGACCTCTCAGTGACCCAAGCTTAAAGGATTACTCTAAATTTCAACAGATTATGCACGCACAATGATTTTCTACTATCACAACAGAGATCACAAACAATAAAATACTACAACTTGTAGACATTGTTCAAGTGGGCTCACATACACGACAGCTTCTATTTTATCTTACAAAACTGAAAAGACTCTAACAATGAAGAGAAAAATCAAGGAACAGCGGCTGAAGCAAGAACTCCACCAAATCTGCTCTCTAGAAGAGCTGTGGAACACTTATCTCTCGGGTGAGAAAGCAGAAAATGTGAAAGCACTGCTTGAAATGACAGTGTAAATATTGAAACCATGGCACTCACTCTCATAAAGTTATCCTGAATTAACACCAAGCGCTTAAATACTCCAATGACAGCCACGGCAAACAAATCTAGACAGCATGATGAAAAAAATAAGCCCATTGTAATTCCTTTAGTGGTGCCTTTAAAATAAATCTGTTTACTGGTAACCTACAGGTCTGCAAAGCTGATCTACACAGAACATATCTGAAGTGACATTATGAAGAACAGCTCTTAGCACCCAGCTCAGGAAAGTAATCAAGAAAATGCGTAATCTAAACCACACAAGCAGTGCTGCTTCCATGGGTCAAGCACCATCCTACTGTGTCAAGGTCAACCACCAGCACCAACCTGCAGGTATCAGGCTTTCTGGTTTGAATACCTGCTACACAGTTTAGTACCGGTAAAGGTTCCTCCGAGGGACAGAATTAGAGCAGTTGAAAATTAAGAAATGTGTCATTTAGCGCGTAAAACATTGCACTGAGCATCAGACTCCTGACTTCAACAGGTTATTTTATGGCTACAGACAGGATATTTGGTAACTATATACTTCAGCTTCTTTTCTGAAAGATAGAAATAATCGTGCATGCCAGCCTAAAATGCTGCAAGGCTACACTCATTTGTATTCACAAGGCCAGTCACACTTCCAGGATGCTAAATTAACAAAAATCATGTTTAAAAAAAGAAATCTTGCTGTTCTCAAACATAATTTCAGGAGGCTTTCTTAATACAAAGCAGACCATGAGACCTACCTTAGAAGGAAGAACAGCCTTACTACACAGCTAATTCAAGGCTCCCCCAAGCCCCCAGTTCCCACCAATGCTGGAGACCTGCGGGGTATGCACCTGGTTTTTGGAACTGGCTAACAAACGTGCTTCTGCAGTTGAAGGGAAAATGGTACTTCCCATCAAACCGTCAGGACCTCAGCTACACGGGGCAGGCTCGAGCCTGCTGTGCTCTGGACAGCACCACAGAGCCAGATCAGTGCTACAGGGCAAACTACAGGGATTCTGCAGAGCTTGATTGTGCCCCAAACAGCAGGAGCTGAGAAAAAAAAGAGGTACCTTGCATTCCTGTATCTTCAATTTAGCGAGACATGGACAATAAGGGAAACAGCGGCGTCTGACTGGATTATTACTATTCAGTAATTTACCTTAGTAGGGAATGTCTCAGTTCTCCACATTATCTTTAATTGATACTCTAACACATAAGCCCTCTGTAATTGCCTACCAGGTGAGTGGAAATTACAGTGAAGGCAGAAGGACGACAGAAGACTGGGTCAGGCCCACCCCTGCTCTCCCCACCACGCTCGGGGCTCCTCCCCAGCCCCATGCGGTGTCAGATCTACCAAGCTTTAGTGTACGGAGCCTTCCTTCATTTAATTTCTGTAGTTACCAGATAAACTAAGCGCACGCACATACTGTGATGGCACCTCCTGAAACACAATCAGTTAGACAAATGAGGGCCTTGAGACGGTTCAGACCTTATTAAACTTCTTCCCCCTTCTCTTTAGATTTCAGAGTCCGCAAGAGAGGGTTTTCGACAATCATCAAACGGTACTACTGCACGGCCGCACTCCCAGCTAGACACTGTCCTAACACCTGTCATCCGTACATCTGAGATTTCCACTGACGTCAAGAAATGTGTCCTCATCTACTGACTCACCATACGCAATCCAACACTTCCAGTTAGGACGGAGGTACCACTACCCTCGATGCAATAGCCTAACAGTGGGTAACTGAAAATTATCATCACCAACACAGATGTGACCTGATGCAGAAATCTATCCACTTTCACTTGATGAAGACCTGGGACATTTCAATCCAGGAACCATTCATATTCTTCTATCAGTGGGTGGAAATAATTCAATGTGTAGATGGCTGGAGACAGACAGACCTGCGTCTGCAGGGGAGCTGGGTGAAGAGAACCACAGGCAATCTGCAGCAGCAGCATCTTCTCAGAATACTGTTAACGCAGCGATCTCAACCTGCACCATGTAGAAGAGCAAACGGCACGTGTGGTCACCCACCTGGTGCAGTTCTCCATGGTGCTTCGCTGTGATAAATGAAATAACTGCATAAGGGTACACTCCTTGCTTCATCAGCTGTGCCTGGCTGGGGTGAAAGTACCTACAGCACAGGCAATTGACATCAGCAAACATTTCGTGGCTGCCTCAATGTACAGAGCTTCCTACACAAACTCACAGAAGTTTGGGAAGAACATCAACGATCACTGAATGGGAGTATAACCACAGAAACAGGGATTTTGAAAGAAAACGAGCAATGTATGCTCCTGTCATGTTTCACTATCACCTGCTGGCTGGAGAAACTACCACCTATGCCACGAAACGGGAAGCTCAACCTGCTGATAACAGGAAAAATACACCAGTAGATCTGCTAGACAACTGCAAACAACCAAACACGATTAGCATCAAAATCATGGGGGAAAAATCAGAAGCCTCCTCTTTTCTCAGTGACTGCAATAGTGATGCAGAACAAGACGAGCGTTGCATTAGCTGAGCCTGCCTGCGCTTCTTGGCCTTCGAGGGGGGATGACTTGCCCAAGTAAACTCGAGGCTTGCTGATCATGGGAACTGCCCATCTAGTGAAAGAAGAATGCTGTGCATGACGCATTATACCACAGTCCCTCTGCTTTGATTTGTCAGGCCTATTCTATGACAGATCCCCTACATAACTGCCTCCCTAAACATTTTAGCAGTGAAAAAAAGAGTGCTCGCCAACCTGAGACATGCCAAGGTGAAGATCTACCTGACATGTCTTCCCTTACCCATTCACTTCTTCCACACTCAGAGCAAACACAGCTCTCGGAAAGCATCAGTTTCGCGCTCCAGTGGAGGTTACTGCAGATGCTGATGACTCTGGGTGCTCCTCAAGGTCTTGTGTTGTCCATTGATCACTTCAGATGTCAAGGGCTCGCTCAGGCTCTCTTCTCAGCATGCTGGAGGCAATTACTTAAACTCCTCGTAGCAGGGCATGGTTACGAGCATTTCACTAGACCCGAGTTCAGTACTTTGCCCTGATACCACTAATGATTCTGTGATTCTATAAATCAATGCAGGTAAAGCCTATCGGAGTTACTTCAACAGCTGTACTACTGTACTTCTGCTTACTTGAGATCCATCCCCAAAAGGCATACTGTCTCTTAGTATTGTATCACAGCTGAACACACAGGTTCATTTTAACTTCAGGTCAAAAAGTCATGCACCGGCCCCAGCTGCAACTTGATGGAGCAACTACGGGAGCTACAACAGAAACTGCAGGTGCAGAGTCCAACGACTGAGCTACAGGGGTGCTGCCTGAAGCCCTCTCTAGCTTTAGACACAGGTCCCCACACCTCACCACTGCCCCAAATGAAGGCTCCCAGGGCACCTGTAGGGCCACAGGCTCAGAGTAAACCATAGGCTCCGGTTCCTACTGCATATGCAGTTTAAGCTTCAACAGCACTTTTTTTTCAACCTACTCGTTAAACAGACTACACAGCTCAAGTTTAAGGCCCAGATAGCCCCAGCTGCTTTTATGCTGAGGCAACAAGGATGAAAACTAAAAAGCAAGACTGTTTTGCAAAGCGATGTCCTAAACCTGACAACATTTCTCTATTTACTTTTCAGTAATACAACCAAACTTAAATTTCCAATAATTCTAAAATGCCAAAGGGTAGTCCAAGCACTGGTGATTATTCCACTTTATTTGGGGGGAAAAAACTGGAAAACATGAAGCAGAACATGGAGTAAACCTGGCTCAGATTCGCACCACTTGACTTTGAAGGGGAGAGTAGGCTGTCCCAGGCTTGCTGTGTAACCACTGGAAACTCACAGCAATCTCCAAGGGTAGAAACTGCCCCTCCCCAAAATCTCACTGATCTGTCAAAAGTTCTGTTCCCTCTCCTCCATCTATCCAAAGTCCTGGATAATGCTAAATGTTAGGAAGAATGCAACCTGGAAAATCTGCCATCTGCTCCAATTAGCTCTGCAATCTTCTATAGGCCCAATATAGAATCATAGAATTGTTACAGTTCCAAGAGACCTCAAAGATCATCAAGTCCAACCATATACCTGATGCCACCATGCCCGCTAAACCCACTAAACCACGTCTCGAAGCGCCACATCTAAACATTTTTTGAACACCTCCAGGGATGGTGACTCCACCACCTCCCTGGGGAGCCCGTTCCAACGCTTAATGACTCTTACAGTGAAGAAGTTCTTCCTAATATCCAACCTGAACCTCCCCTCGTGCAACTTGAGATCATTTCCTCTTGTCCTAAACATTTTCCAGGAAATCAGGCCCTTAATCCCCATGTCTTCTCAGTAAAACGCAATGCTTTGAAAGAGATCTGCAGAATCTCTCTCCAATATTAATAACAACAGAAGTAGTTAAACACGCATATGATCTGTGGTATGGGAAGGGTCTGCTTTAGAGAAAAGGGACATACGGAGTCTCTAGAAGAGATGTGTTATGTAGGAAAAAGGAGGGCATCCTGAAGAAAATAAGTATGTCCTGCACACAAGGATTAGACTTTTCTTTGGGCTAAGGATGCAATTAAGAAGGAACAGTAAGTGGGATAAATATGCACTGCCACTTCCGAGGAAACAGAGGATCCTTGTATACTTGACGTGCAGACTGGGAGAAAACAAGGGGTTGAGGGGTTCAGGGCAAAGGGGCAGAGGGGCAAGGCAGGGGTTGAGGGCAGTTTAGGACAACGAAGATGCAACAAACCCACAGCACAGCTATGGGCGATACCATCAAAAGCAAGTACAGCTAGAGCGCACAGTTACGGTGCCTGAGCCGGGGAGGCACTAATTTCCAAAGGATAACTTTTTAGATCACCCTAAAGCGATGCCTTGTGACCGCCCCATCACGCCCAGGCGCAGAGGCAGGAGGATGCTGTGTGCCCGGCACCGCTGCACCTCCGGTCCCTTGGAGGAACCAACCCTTCAGACGGCTGGGGACCACTCCTCACCAGGTAAGGGCTTCTCCGCACACGACAGCAAAACCACCCCGGACTGCTGCACCGGCACCACCTCCCCTAAAGAACGGGGAGGGGGC